>NW_007246811.1:633973-697397 GCF_000164805.1 Carlito syrichta | reverse complement strand
GCAGCGCGTGCTACCATGCCCGGCTGATTTTTTGATTTATTGTAGAGATAAGGTCTCGCTGCCCAGGCAGGTCTCGAACCCACAGGCTCAGGCAATCCCCTCACCCCAGCCTCCCAAAGGCGCGGGATTACAGGCTGAGCCACTGAGCCCGGCTACTAAAGTTAATTTTAACAAAACTCTATAAACAAATTTATACAATCTCAATCAGCTATGAACACACATAGTTTTTATAAACCTTTTATAATCTTTTACAATTTTTTCATTGTCTTTCCCTAATTTTTTATGTATGTTTAATCTTATCTATCATTTTTATTGCTATGATTTAAAACAACTCCTATATATAATTTAGACAAATTTTTTTTTAAAAAACTACATTTTATGTCTTTTTTATATGCTAACTTATAAAAAGGCACTTCTTACATTTTTGTATACTTTGTATTAGGACCATTTTCTCTATATGTAGTAGTTTTAATTACACACATTAACTCTAGTGTTAACTCTTAGTAATGATAGTTTCTAGCAAAAAACCCAGGAAAGGAGGTTGGGAAGATGGCAGCCAAGCCAGTTGAACTGTGCGAGTTCCCATGTGAGTGAGTGAGTATATGGAAAATTTTGTGTACATGCTGGTGAGTGAGTGGGCATGTGAGTGGCTGACTGAAGGTTAAGGAGCTGGTGACCAGGGCTCTCTTGGTGCAGAGACTGGTGCCACCATGGTTGGGCTTGGACACAGAAACTGAGCGCCATTTTCTTTTTCTTTTTTTAATCAAAAAACCCTCTCTGGGAAGAAAATGCTGGGAGAGATTGTCTAAGTGGGGGCTTGTGAGCAGGTGGCTAGGCCCCTGGTGCAACAGCTGGTGCTGCAGCTTCTCTACTTCATCCTGGCTCCTCCCAGGTCACAGAAGCTGAACGCCATTTTTTTTTTAATGGACAGAAATTTTCCTGTGAAAAAGTGGTGGGGAGAAAATATTGCCCTAGGCTCTCCCTCACCGTTGAAGCAGGAGAGAGACTGCTGGCTCCTGGCTTTGCCTCACCACTTCGGTGCCTGGTAGGGAACTGGCAGCAGGGGCTGCAGAGGGAGTCCAGAGGCAAGGTCCCATGGAAGAAGAAAAGAGAGGCACCCCACCACCATCTGAAGGCAGGGCAGGAAAGTGCTCCAATTTGCTCACCACAGAGCAACAGACCCAATCTCTGTGACTGGAGGATCAACTACTCAGGGATTGATCATGGCCCAGAGGGAATGTCCTGAGAGCACAAACTTCAGAGGAACCTGACAAATGCTGCGTTCCAGGTGCCCCACCCCCTACCCTGATCCAGCCAGGATGAAGGGTATAGCCAGAAAAGGATGAGGAAGAACTCCAAAGATATCAGTGGTGAGTCCAGGGCTGACCCAAACACCCTCCTCCCCAGCAATCCTCTGAATGTCAGACTCACACAGCTGGGCCACCACTTAGAAGGACAAACCCAGGTGAAGCCTGGACATCAGTTGCAATAGGAGAACTCCATTCCAGGATAGGCCTGACTTGGGCACCCCGGTGAGAGTACATACCTGGGGAAGAGATAACCCCATACTTTCCCACCAGAGGAGATCTCCCTGACCATATGAGAGTGGGAAGGGAAGGGAGGACTGCCACCCCACCCACCTCCACTGACTCCCCCCTCTTTCCTGCTTCTGACCCAGAGGAAAGAGTGAAAGAGGTGGCTCTGTAGGAGAGACCTGATTAGAGGAATAATTATGGAGCCTGCCACAAGATGGCAGGTTTCTTTTTTCCAATTATTTTTTAATTTAAAAATTTTTTTTGACTATTTGTTAGTTCATCTATTTTTAAAATATTTTTCCTTTGTGCATGAATGTGTATGTGAGGGTTTGATCTGCATCCCCCTCATTTTTTCCTTTTCTTTTTCTGTTTCTTTCTTCTTTAATTTGCCATTTTCTGTTTCTGTGTCTATGTGAATGATTCAGTGTTCATCTTTCAATTTTGTTGTTGTTGGTTTTTGTTCTTCTGGGGTTTTTCTGTTTTCACTTTTTATAGTTTAAGGTGTGTGTCAATATATGTGTGAGGTTTCAACCTGAATTCCATTTTTTTCCTCCTCCTGTCTTTCTGTTTTTCTTCTCTATTCACTTTGTGCTAGGCGTGTGTGTGTGCTTAGTTTACTGGGTTTTTTTGTTGCTGTTGTTTGTTTTGTTTCACTTTATTGTTATTCCAGTTTGTTGTGGGGTGTGTATTTACATCTGTGTATATGTGTTCAATTGCTTTTGCACTGATTTCTCCTTTGTATCATCATATAGAGTGGTGGTGGGGAGTAGGTTTCAAGGAACACATACCACAATAAATGAACATTGTCATTTGCAAGTACTTTCTGATTCCCAGAGCCTCATCCCCTACTTTATTTGAATTTCAAAAACTACAAGAGACAACAAAGCTACCCATCCACCATCCTATTTCAAAATAGAACAAATCCAGAGACCAGATCAGGGAAGATAGAGGACTGAGCAAACATCAGAATTGAAAGCCTCTCCCACTGACAGTGAATAACAGACCTAAAGAGTAAAACAAGAGATCTGTCGCAAATGAGGAAGAAAAAAAAACAAAGAAAGACCTCAGGCAATTTCAACTGTACCAAAGACATAGCTCTTGAAATATCAGATTGGTGCCCAAACAATGGACGTCACCAACGACTGGCCCCAGAATATGACAGAAATTAGAGAATGGAGGGAAAGAGTGAGTAAGACTCAAGAAAGACAAGATGCAACACTGAAAGAACTTGAAACAGAGATTGTGGCAATAAAAAATTTCATCCAAGAAATAAATAACAAGATGACAAGTATGGAAAGTCAAATTAATCTAGCTGAAGAAAGAATCTCAGAACTTGAAGACCAGAACATGGAATTAACCCGATCAGTAAAAAAACATAGAAAGAAGTCTCAGAAAGTAAGAATAAAGCCTATAAGAGATGTGCGATTTTATCAAGAGGTTGAACATACACCTGATTAGTAATCCAGAAGAAGAAAGAGAAATGGAGACCAACTTGGAGCAAGTATTCCAGGAGGTAATCCAAGAAAACTTTCCCTATCTCACCAGAGATGTGACTAGCCAAGCACAAGAGATACAGAGAACCCCCACAAGACATCAAATGAGAAGACAAACCCCTAATAACATAGTAATTCACCTATACAAAGTAGACACAAAAGAAAAAATCCTAAAAGTAGCAAGAGAGAAAGGTTAGACTACCTACAGGGGAAAACCAATCAGAAAAGCAGCAGTCCTATCAGCAGAAACACTACAAGCAAGAAGGGATTGGAGCCCTATATTCAAAGTCCTCAAAGATAAACAATTTCAACCAAGAATTTTCTATCCAGCCAAACTCAGCTTCATCAGTGATGGAGAATTAAAATCCTTCCCAGACATCCAATCCTTAAGAGATTATACAGCTTCCAGACCAGCTTTAGAGGAGACACTTAAAAAGCACAGAAGAAAGAGAAAAAAAGAAAGACCACACACTTCCCAATAGAACAGCAGAACACAAAATCAATAGAGAATAGAGTGCACCAAGAAACTTAAAAACACACATATACATCAACCCCAAAGCCAAAAAAAAAACACAAGCAAACAAAGAAAAAACTTTATAAGAACCTCATGACAGCGATAAACAATCACATTTCAATAATCAGCCTGAATGTGAATGGACTAAACGCACCACTGAAAAGACACAGAATGGCAAACTGGATTAAAAAACCATGACCCAATTATTTGCTGCATCCAGGAGACTCATCTCACTACAATGGATGCACACAGACTCAAAGTTAAAGGATGAGAAATGAGTTTCCAGGCAAATGGATCACAAAATAAGAAAGAAGTTGTAATCTTAATATCAGACAAAACAACCTTTAAGCTATCAAAAATTTTAAAAGATGCAAAAGGACACACATAATGATAAAAGATTCAATCCATCAAGAAGTATCCATCCTAAACATATATGCACCTACCACAGGAGCACCAGCATTTATAAAGCAACTACTAAGTCAATTTTAAAAAGATATTGACTCTAACAATATTATAGCAGGGGACTTGAATACCCCACTAGCAGCCCTAGATAGATCATTGAGGTCAAAAATCAACAAGGAGATCCAGAACCTCAACTTGACACTCAACCAAATGGACTTAATAGATACCTACAGATTATTCCACCCAACAACCACAGAATATACATTCTACTCATCACTGCACAGAATGTACTCCCAGATCAATCACATCCTTGACCATAAATCAAGCATAAAACAATTCCATAAGGTTGAAATCTTGTCATGCACACTCTCAGACCACAGTGGAATAAAAATAAATATCAATGCCAACAACATTTCCCCAAAGCCCACAAAGACATGGACATTGAACAGCATGATGCTGAACAACTACTGGGTCAACCCTGAAATCAAAGCAGAAATTAAAAGATTCCTGGAAACAAATGAAAATGCAGAAACATCTTACCAAAACCTCTGGGATGCCATGAAAACAGTTCTAAGAGGGGAATTTATATCTGTATGAGCACACATCAAGAAAACAGAATGATCACAAGTGGAGAGCCTAACAAATCATCTAAGGGAGTTGGAAAAAGAAGACCACCAAAACCCCAACTTTAGCAGAAGAATCCAAACCACAAAAATAAAAGCCCAAATACAGGATATAGAAGACAAAAATACCATAGAAAACATCAACAAAACAAAAAGTTGGTTCTTTGAAAGAGTTAAAAAGATTGATGGACCCCCCCCAAGCCAGAAAATGCAAGAAAAAGTGAGAAAAAGCCCAAATAAACATAATCAGAAATACAAAAGATCAAATCACAACTGACCCTGAAGAAATATGAAATTATCAGAGATTACTATGTACACCTATTTGGAAAGAAACTTGATAACCTAAATGAAATGGAGGACTTTCTGACATCACACAACCTCCCCAGGTTGAAACAAGGAGACATTGAGACACTAAATAGGCAAATAACAACCCGAAATTGACTCTGTCATATGAAAACTACCTACAAAAAAAAAAGCTCTGGGCTGGATGAATTCTACAAAATGTACAAAGAAGAGCTGATTCCACTCTTACTGAAAACATTCAAGGCAATTGAGAAAGATGGAATTCTCCCCAATCATTGTAGGAAGCTAACATCATGCTAATACCCAAACAGGGTAAAGATCTAACAAAAAAAGAGAACTACAGGTAAATATCTCTTATGAACATAGGCGCAAAAATCCTCTATAAGGTTCTAGCAAATCGGATCCCAAAACACATCTCAAAAATCATCCACCATGACCAAGTAGGCTTCATCTCCAGGATGCAGGGTTGGTTCAACATTCACAAGACCATAAATGTAATTTAATACATCAACAGATGTAAAAAAAAAAAGAACCACATGATTATCTCATTGCATGCAGAAAAAGATTTTGATTAATCCCTCATCCCTTCTGGATAAAAACCCTCAAACACCTAGGTATAGAAGGAACATTCCTCAAAATAGTAAGTGACATCTACAATAAACCCTCAGCTAACATATTGCTAAATGGACAGAAACTAGAAACATTTTCCCTGAAAACTGGAATAAGACAAGGCTGCCCACTCTTACCCCTCTTGTTCAACATGTGTTGGAAGTCCTAGCTAAGGCAATTAGACAAGAGAAGGAAATCAAGTGCATCCAAACAGGAAAAGAGGAAGTCAAGTTATCCCTCTTTGCTAAGGATATGATCCTATTCCTTGAAACTCCAAGACAATCTGTCAAAAACCTGTTTGCACTGATAAAGAACTCTGGCAAAGTGTCAGAGTATAAAATTAATGTGCAAAAGACAGTTGCATTCCTATGCACCAACAATAAGCGGGCAGAGACGCAAATAAAAAGCACAATCCCATTCACAATAGCCACAAAAAATAAAAAAATAAAAAAATAATGAAATACCTCGATATCTTCTTAACCAGAGAAGTAAAAGATCTTTACAATGAGAACTACAAAACATTGCTCAAAGAAATCCAAGAAGACACAAACAAATGGAAAAATATTCCATGCTCATGGATAGGAAGAATCAACATTGTTAAAATGTTCATCCTACTGAAGGCAATCTACAGATTCAACGCAATACCCATTAAGTTACCAGCATCATTCTTCTCAGACCTGGAAATGACAATACAGAAATTCATATGGAAACATAAACAACTACAAATAGCCAAAACAATCCTTAGCAAAAGAAACAAAACAGGATGTATCACGCTTCCAGACTTCCAACTTTACTATAAGGCTACAGTAATCAAAACAGCCTGATATTGGTACAAAATAGGCGCATAGAACAATGGAACAGAATAGAGATTCTGGAAGCAAAGCCTCAATTTCTCAAGCAACTCATCTTTGACAAAGCCTCCAACAACAACCACTGGGGAGAGGGGAGCTTATTCAATAAATGGTGCTGGGATGACTGGCTGACCACATGAAGAAGACTGAAACAGGACCCCTACCTATCACCATACACAAAAATTAACTCTAAATGGATCAAAGACTTAAATGTAAAACTTCAACTACAAGAATTTTAGAAAACACAGGAGACACCCTTATGGAAATTGGAACTGGCAACCAGTTCCTATTCAGAACCCTAAATGCCCATACCTCAAGAAATAAGATAGACAAGTGAGAGCTCATCAAACTAATGAGCTTCTGCAAAGCAAAAGAAACCATCAAGAAAGCAGGAATACAGCCCACAGAATGGGAAAAAATATTTGCCAACTGTATATCTGGGAAAGGTCTAACATCTAGGATCCACAAGGAGTTCAAAAGTGCCAAAAGGAAAAAAACAAGCAGCCCCATTAAAAAGTGGGCTAAAGACATGAATAGACACTTCTCAAAAGAAGATATATGGGCAGGCAACAGACACATGAAAAAGTGTTCAGCCTCATCATCAGAGAAATGCAAATCAAAACCACATTGAGATACCACCTAATCCCAGTGAGAATGCCATCATTAATAAAACAGCAACAACATATGCTGGTGAGTATGTGAAGCAAAAGGAACACTTCTACACTGCTGTAGGAATGCAAACTAGTGCAACCTCTTTGGAAAACAATGTGGCAATTTCTGAAAGAACTAGAAAGTGACCTTCCATATGACCCCACAATTCCCCTATTGGGAATAAACCCAGAGGAATTCAAATCATTCTACTAAAAGATACCTGCACATGTATGTTTGGTGCAGCTCTTTTCACAATAGCAAAAACATGGAATCAACCATGTTGCCCATAGAAACTAGACTGGATTAAAAAAAAAAATGTGGTACATATACATGATGGAATATTATGCAGCCATAAAGAAGGACAAGCATATAGACTTTGCAGCAACTTGGATGGATTTAGAGTTGATCATACTCAGTGATCTATCACAGAAACAAAGAACAGAGTACCATATGTTCTCACTCATAAGCGGACCTTGAACAATTATAATACTTAAGAAAGGGATTGGCAGTAGTGGGAAACTGTCAGGAAAGGGTGGGTTGGATTGGCAGTTGAGAGAAGCTGCTAGAGGAGGGAGGGGCATACCTCATCAACGAGGGTACCTGCATAATCAACATTTGTATACCTAATCCTGAATTGTACCCCACATTTTTATAATAAAAATAGAAAAGAAAAACCCAGGAAGTAAGTAATTTTATTTGGTAAATATCAGGTGTTGTGCCCAGGACAGAGGACATAGCTATAAAAACAATGTCTGAGAGATCCAACCCCATCTCGCGTTGCCAGAAGGCACTATGGGACCAGGGAGGACAGGACTATATTGGATTTAGCTGTGCCCTGCAACTGGTGGTCAAGGTACTGTGAACACACCTTTTCATGCCTCAACATGGTCACCTTTCTACAACCCAGAATTGAAAGGCTCAAAGCCAAAGACGTAAGCTCACAGAAAAATCAGGCTGGTATCAAAAATACCACAGAAGCAACAATGCTATGACCCAAAACACCCTTCATAAACAACATAAATTAGTCTGACCAGCAGACCCAGGCAAAGGGTCTAGAAATTGAAGACATTTTTATTTTACCAATAATATAAAAACTAGTTTTATTTACCGAAGTTTATTAAAGTCACATGAAGTTGCAAAGCATTTGGATGTATTTACTTAATTTATGAAGTACTAATTTCTTTATAAGTCAATTTGGAAGCATGCAGACAAATATAGAAACAGACATGTACACATGTATACATAAAAATACAAAGATAAAGATTTGAGAAGACTGATTTCAAAATTTTAGCCATGAGACAAGTAAAACTGTTAGTATAAATAACTGTGCCTCTGTAAATGGCACGGTTTCAACTTTATCTGTCCTACAGGGCTGAACCCCTTAACAAATTCTAGAGAAATAGACTAAATTTGCATCTCAAAGCACAGAGAATTTAAGTGTTTTTGTATTGTTTTGTTCTGTTTTTGTTTTTGTAAAAAGGAATTGGATGTGGTAGAGGAATATTAAAAATAAATGCTGAGATTACATAAAATTATAGAAATTTACGATAGAAGTTACAGGAAATGTACAGATTAGCAAGGAAAAATTTAGGAAACTTTTCAAAATAACCAGCTGAGTGGCAGGAAGTCATATTTTGGAGAGAAAACTAGTAAGATAGGTGGATTTTAATTGAATCAATGAGCTCAGGGCAGAGCTCATTAATAAATAGGACCAAAACAGCATTTTCAGTTTTTAGACCTAATACTTACATATATAAAAAAGCAGGCATATATGAAAGGCAGAACATCTAGATTCCCAGAAATAAGGATCTCATGTTTACAGTGAATCTTAGATCCCCAGTAAGAGGAAACACCATGAGACTGGGCTGTGTAACAATTCCACAGTTTACCTAGCTATAAGGCAACCCATTGTCAATCATTCCATCCCCAGTGGAAGTCTTATTCTTTGGTGACAAGTGTTTCTATAGCTTCCAAGTATGTAATTCTTGCTTGTTTTGTTTAAACACACAAAAAAATGAGTAGCCACCTACAGTAATAAGCATTGTCTGCATCCACTGTCAGCTACCATCAAAACTATAGATTTGTCAGGAACTTGTCAGTCATCATATTCCTAAAAGCAAGTGTTCTCACTGTACAAAGTAATCCCTGGTACCATCAAATGCCAAAATGATCAGAGAATTCAATATGAAAGACAGAATATAGTGTGAGGTAGGGATTCAACTTCCTTTTTTGCAGGTGCCTGTCCAGTTTTTCCAGTATCATTTGTTGAAAATACCAACCTTTTCTTCATTGAATAGTGTTGACATACTTGTAAAAACATCAGTTAACCATAGACACAAGGGTTTATTGCAACTCTCATAATTCTGTTTCATTGATTAACCCTTAGGCCAGTACCACACTCTCTTGTTTTGAAATTGAGAAGTCACCAACTTTATTCTTTTTTGTCAAGATTGTTTTGGTTATTCTGGGTTCCTTGAAAATTCCATATGAATCTTAGATTTATTTACCTTGTCAATCTTTACACATAATTCAGCTAGGATTCTGATAGGAATTATGTTGACACTTTAGATCAATTTGAAAAGTATTGTGATTCTAATAATATTCAGTCTTCTAATCCACAAACAGGGGATGTTTTCTCATTTATTTATCGTCTCTAATTTTTTAACAGTGTTTTGTAGTTTTTGGAGTATTGCCCTTATATTTGTTTTGTTAAATTGCTGTCTAATTATTTCATTATTTTTAATGGATTATAAATAAAATTGATTTCTTAATTTTATTTTCAGATTTCCACAATTAATTTTTTATACTACAGCCTTGCTACACTCATGTATTAGTTCTAATAGCATTTAAAATTCTTAGAATTTTCTATATACAAGATGATGCCAAGTGCAAATAGAGGTAGTTTTTCTTTTCAATCTGCCTGGCTTTTACTTATTTTTGTTGACTAATTGCCCTTGCTAGAACCCTCAGTATTGTGTTAAATGCAAGTGGCAAAAACAGACATCTTGGGTTTTTTTCCTACTCTTAGAGGGAAAGCATCCAGTCATTCACAACTAAGTTTAATGTAAACTATGGTTTTTGTTGATGTCTTTTATCAGATTGAAAAAGGTTTTTTTTGTTTTTTGTTGGTTTTTTTAGTTTTTTGAATGTTCTTATTACATAAAGTGTTGGATTTTTTAATTTATCCTATAGTTTTGTCCTTTATTATATTTATATGACGTACTACATTAGTTGACTTTTTGGATGATAAATTAACCTTGAATTCCAGGAATAAATACCACCTGATTGTGTTTTACAATTATTTTTATATGTTGCTAGATGTAGTTAGCTATTATTTTGTTGAAGAATGTTCCATTCATATTCATAAAATATATTGGTCTGTACTTTTCTTGTTGGTATCTGATTTTGTTGTTAATATAATAGTGGTTTTATAGCATAAGTTGAGAAATAGTCCTTCCTCTCGTGTATTTTGGAAGAATTTTTTTTAATGTTTTTAATTTTGGTTTAAACGTTTGGTAGAGTTTACCAGTAAAAATATCTGGACATGAACTTTTCTTTGTATTTTGTTGTTGTTGTTTGTTTTTCTACACGTTTTATCTTTTTACTTGTTCCAGGCCTATTAAAATTTTCTAGTTGTCTATTTTAATAGTTATGTCTTTCTAAGGATCTATTCATTTTATCTAACTTATCTAATTTATCAGCATACAAATATTCATAACATTTTGCTATAATTCTTTATATTTCTGGAAGATTAGTAATAATGTACTCTCTTTCATTTCTAATTCTAGCAATTTGAGTCTTCTTTTGCCTTTGTCAGTCTATCTAAAGGTTTGCTTATTTTTCAAAAGCTTTTCAAAAGACTAAGTTTTGGCTTTCTTGATTTTATGTATTGACTTTCTATTATTAATCTCGTTAACTTTCACTCTAACATTTATTATTTCTGCTTGCTTTAAGTTTAGCTTACTTTTTTTTCTGTTTCTGTGAGGTGGAAGGTTAGGTTACTTACTTTTAATCTTTTAATTTTTATTTTGAGTTAGGGTCTCAGTCTGTTTCC
Source organism: Carlito syrichta (assembly GCF_000164805.1). NCBI lineage: Eukaryota > Metazoa > Chordata > Mammalia > Primates > Tarsiidae > Carlito > Carlito syrichta. The sequence continues at coordinate 686,362 of NW_007246811.1, read as the reverse complement.
CAGGTTGGAGAACAGAGGCATAATCATGGCTCACCACAGCCTTGACCTTCTGGGCTCAAGTGATCTTCTGCTTGAGTCCCCCAAGTAGCTGGGACTAAAGGTGTGCACCAGAGGAATTTCCGGCAAGATGGTGAAGGGACAGGTCAGACTGTGGGAGTTTCTGCAAAAATGAGTGTCCATAAAGACTCTGCATGAGTGGGTGTGTGCCAGTGAGTGAGTGAAAGTTGTCTGAGGGGAGACTTGGGCTCAGGCACTGGGGGCTCTCCTCCAGAGGTGACTGCAACCCCTCACCACCCAGAGATTGGAGCTACCCTTGTGCAGGATCATCTGCTGTTCCTGCAGGATCATCTGCTGTTCCTGCGAATACAGCTGATCCTCATCACCTGGAGCCTAGCCCACACCATCACCTGTGACAGCAAAGCGCCTGGAGCCATGGATCAATGGAGACAGAAGATCAGGGAGCACTGGAGAGGAGCCCCACCACATGAGAAATGCCAGCCAGAGCCACTTTCTCTGTCCTGGGACCAGACAGAGACCTGCATTGCCCGGTTCACCTCCACACAGCCTCCAGCCTGGGACCTAGAGGTAATCTTATCAAACTCAGAGACACAGACACCCTTCCCCCATGCTGGAACAGGCACAGACACAGCATATCTGGGTGAGAGACTTGACAGCAGCAGTCCAAATGAGTCCAGATCTGATCCACACTCCTCCCATAATAGTCTGAAGGGCATCTGACCCACACTGAGAGCAATCCTATCAGGCTATGCTGAGAGCAGAGGGGAGGAGCTGGAGACCAGAGCTGAAAGGAATTTGAAGTTACAGGAACTGCCTCTGAGCAAGTTTTGGTTTTTGTTGCTTTTGTTTATTCTGCTTTGGTTTTTTGCTTTTTGTTTGTTTTGCTTGGGTTTATTTTGTTGTTGTTATTGTTAGTTTGTTTTTTGTTTCAGTTTTATGGGGTGTTTTTTTTTCTTTTCCTCTTCTCTCTTTCTTTCTGTTTTTGATTATGTTTTCATACTTGCTTTGTTTCTGTTATTTTACTGTTGTTTTTTTAGACTTCCTGTTTGTGTATGGGTATTTTTAAGGGAGAGTGTATCAATAGGGGTTTTTTGTCACTTTGTGTGTTTATATGATTGGCTTTTTCTTTTTAAATGTTTTCTGTCTTAGTTTGTGTCCATTCTCATTTGTTAGTTGGCACACCTGTCTGTTTTCCCTCTTATTCTTGTCTCTCTCCACCTTCCTCTTGTCCCTCTCCTTCCTTTTTAAATTCTTTTCCTTTTTCTTACCTCATTTTGTTTTCAGGAGGCAAATCTATACCCCCACTGCATGGACAGATTGTAAGCCAGTGGGAAGTGCATTCCAGGGGGCCCACATACCTGTCAGTGGATACTGGGATCTGCAGATAGTTTCTGAATCATAGCTCCCCCCTAAAATTTAACCTCAAAACTATAAAAAGTACAGCTCCTACCCACAGTCCAGTTTCAGAATTGAACAAAGCCAAAGGATCCACATAGGGAAGACTAGGAGAGTGAACAAACTGAAGTAAAAGCTACCCCCCATCCCTGAGCAACAGAATTAAAGAAGAGGTTAAAAAAGGGGGGGATCTACACAAATGAAGAAAAACCAGAAGAAAAATATGGGTCTCACATAGACTTCTGGGAGGTCAGACACTGAGAATACAGACTTTGGAACACAAACAATGAAGATCCCGCAGAATGACTGATCTCAAACCACAAACACATTAATAGAGATATCAACACATTAATAGAGACAATAAATATAATTGAGGAGAGACAAGAGGAAAGAATGAAGGAGTTGATAACTGAGATAACAGCAATAAAGAATACAATGAATGGAATCAATAACAAACTGATAAACATGGAAAGCAGACTTAGTCAAGCAGAAGAAAGAATCTCAGGACTTGAGGACCACAATATGGAACAAACCAAACTGTCAAAAACATAAAAAAGAAGCTTAAAAAGACAAACAAAACCTTCAAGAAATGAACAATTACTTCAAGAGGCCAAACCTAAGATTGATTGGAATTCCTGAGGCAGATAGACAGAGACTACCCTTGAACAAATATTCCATGAAATTATTCAAGAAAATTTGCCTCATCTCATCAGTGACACAAACATTCAAATACAAGAGATTTAGAGAACCCCTGCAAGACAATAAATGAGAAGACCAACTCCCAGACCCCTAGTAATTTGCCTACACAAAGTAGGTATAACAGAAAAATTGTAAAGGCAGCAAGAAAAAAGGTCAGACTACCCATTGGGGAAGACCAATTAGAATAGTAGCAGACTTGTCTACAGAAACACTTCAGACAGGAGAGCTTGGTGCCCAATCTTCAAAGTTCTCAAAGGTAAACAATTTCAACTAAGAATTACCTACTCAGCTAAGCCCAGCTTCATCAGTAATGGAGAATTAAGATCTTTCCCAGACATTCAATCCCTAAGAGCTTATGCTGCCTCCAGACCAATTCTACAAGAAACACTTAAGGAAGGATTAAACACAGAAAGGAAAAAAAGAACAACAATGCCCTTTACAAGAATGAAGGAAAAAGACTGAAAACACACATGAATCAACCCAAAAATCAAAAGAAAGACAAAAACAGCAGCAACAACAACAAATGCCATAAGAACATCATGACCAAGATAAACTCTCACAACTCATTAATTAGCCTGAATGTGAATGGACTAAATGTACCACTGAAAAGACACAGGATGGCAAAGTGGGCAAAATATCACGAGGCAACAACATATTGTCTCCAAGAGACTCATCTCACCAGAAAGGACACAGACTCAAAGTAAGAGGATAGGAAACAAAGTTTCAGGTGAATGGAACACAAAAGAAAGCAGGAGTTACAGTCTTAATATCAGACAAAATATGCTTTAAGCTATCAAAAATTTAAAAAGATATGAAGGGTCACTACATAATGATAAAAGTTTCAAACCATCAAAAAGAAATATCCATCCTAAATATATATGCACCCAACATAGGAGCACCAACTTTCATAAAGCAGCTTCTAGGTAAACAAAAAAAAAGATACTGACTCAAGCACTATCATAACTGGGGACTTAAATACCTCACTCACAACCCTAGACAGATCATCAAGACAAAAAATCAATAAGGAGATTCAGAGCCTCAAATTGACGCTTGACCAATTGGACTTAATTGATAACTACAGAATATTCCACCCAACAACCACGGAATATACACTCTACTCATCACCACATGGGACATACTCTAAGATTGACAACATCCTCGGTCATAAATCAAGCATAAACAAATTCCATAAGATTGAAATTCTGCCATGCACATTCTCAGACCACAGTGGAATAAAAATAAATATCAACACCAACAAAAGTCCCCTAAAACACGCAAAGACATGGACACTAAACAGCAGGATGCTAAACAACTCCTGGGTCAACATGAAAAATCAAAACAGAGATTAAAAGATACCTGAAAACAAAAGAAAATCAAGAAACATCTTACCAAAACCTCTGGGATGCCATGAAAATTGTACTAAGAGGGGACTTCTATGGGGAGCCGAGGCTGCGGCAAAGAGAAAAGTTTCTTCATCATCATCATCATTGTTAGCAGCCTTTTTGGAAGAAAATTTCTCATAATCATGCTGTGGATTTAAAGCATTTTTAGTTAACATTGTTACTGCACAAAATGTAGAAAACGAGCTAGATTAGAAGAAGAAGCTTTAGCTCCACGTTTAGACAAAGTATTCATTAAGATACTGATGAATATTTTACGTTCCTAGATTTGCTCTGGCCCATGATTAGATCATGGCTCTGGCTTCACAAAAACTTGCTTACCCATCCTCGCTCTTCCTGTCTCTACAGAGGGGCCTGCAGCACCCTGGGTAAGATCCTAGCTGCCCTGAAATGAGAAATAGACTTACCTTTCCAGGGGCCCCACGTTGGGCGCCATTTATGGGGGGGCCAGCCCCCCAAAAGAGATTTTGAGGGTCCCTGGAAGGTGGGGCAGCGTCAGCAAATATTCTGGGAGAATAGAAGGGAAGAAAGAGACTGGACTCTGTCTAGTGTAGAAGCCGATTCTGTAGTAGGGATAGACATTAAAAGAAAACAAGATGGAGGCATAGATATAAAGAGGAAGAAAGAGAAAGAAAGAAAGTGGACAACTGTTCGGTGAAATGAACAGAAGCCTTTTATTGGGAACAAACGTGAGTCTTTTATCCCAAATTTTCACATGTCAAATCACAAGACTTTCACGTGGGCACAAAGCCAGGTAGGTGAGGGGTGTCCCCCACCCACCAGGCATTTCCTTAGGAATGAGGAAGGACAACCCCAATCAAATCACAAGAGTTTTACATGAACACAAAGCCAGGTGGGGAGGGGCATCCCCACCCACCAGGCGTTTTCCCCCAAGCATGAGGAAGGACAATTCCAAAATTATCTCACTGTTCCTTATGCTTGATTTATGTTCCTCAAAAGCAATACAACAGTTTTAATATCATAAAATCCTAATAATCAATAACTTCTAAAACTTATGCATACCCCACACCTAATGACTGACTTAAATCCTAATACCTTTCTATTCTGTGCTAACTTTACCTGTACTATAAAAAACTCTTAATTGTAGGTCAGACCAGTTCCTAAAGAATGTGGCCCAGTCCAAAGATCACGCTGATCACGCTGGGCCATTTCCAGGAACAATTGATTATGATCTCTTAACAAAATGGCTATTCTAAAATCTTATGTATCTATCTTAATTTCTGTAAAAGTTTCTAATTCCTAATCCTGATATATAAGGCTGATCATCAGCAATAAAGCTTCTAAAATAAAACCCAGACACAAACTGTAATTGTACTAAAGCCAAAATCACAATTAGTAGAAGGTGGGAACAATGAAATTTCAAAAGCTAGCTGTATTCTTATAAAACCTTATAGTATCATGTTTGATGATGCTTGGACTAACATAATTCCCTGACGTAGCATGACCTATTCTAAAATACTTTCTATGAATTCAGTTTCTATTATAAGTAGAAAAAACTTACACTAATTGTAACTAAAGAACCATATTAAAAGAATGCAGCCCAGCCCCAAATCGACGCTGGACCCTTAGGGATGCGGCCCAGCCCAAAGTTCATACTGGGCCATTTCTGGTAACCCTAGATAACCATCTCATGCTGGAAACAGCTCTCTAAATGTATATACTAATTCTACAAATATATTTTTAAATCTTATAAAGAAGCTTGTATCACATATAAGGCTCCCAAATGTGATCTGAGTTTGAACTGTGTTAAGTTTAAAGCCGAAACCGCAGTCTGTGAGAAGCGGGAACAACAGATCCCTAGAGTCAGCCATGCCTGTCATATTCTCAGAACTTCATGCTTAGATCGTTAAAATCCCTACCAGTGGGTAATGCTAAACAACAAGGAAAGGAGGAGGGAATGGGCCTTCAGCTCCTGAACCAGCCTGCCTGGATCCCTAACACTCAGGCAGGCCTCCACGGCTGGCTCCCAACAGACTTCATATCTCTATGAACACACATGAAGAAAATGGAAACATCACAAGTTAACAGCCTAACAAAACACCTAAGGAAGCTGGTACAGCAAGACTACCAAAACTCTAATTTCAGCAGAAGAATCCAGATCACCAAAATGAAAGCCCATATTCAGACCACAGAAGACAAAAAGATAATACAAAAAAACAACGAAACAAAAAGCTTGTTCTTTGAAAGTATAAACAAGATTGATGGACCCCTAGCTAGACTGACCAGGAAAAAGTCCAAATAAACACAATCAGAAATGTGAAATATCAAGTCACAATGACCTCAAAGAAATACCAAAGATTATTAGAGACTACTATTACACTTGTAACTCAAAAATCTAAATGAAATGGAAGAATTTCTTATATCACACAACCTCCCCAGGTTGAAACAAGAAGAAATTGAGACCCTAAATAGACCAATAACAATTCAGGAAATTGACTACATCATAAGATAAATACCTACAAAAAAACCCCAAAATAAACAAAAACAAGCAAAACAAAAACAAAAAACCCTGGACCAAATGGCTTTCCAGCAGAATTCTACAAGCCATACAAGGAGGAACTGATACCAATTCTATTGAAAGTATTCGTAGCAATTGAGAAAGATGGAACTCTCCCCAAATCATTTTATGAAGCTAACATCGCATTGATATCCAAACCAGGTAACGATTCAGCAAAGAGAGAGAATTACAGGCTAATATCCTTGATGAACATAGATGCTAAAATTCTCAGCAAGATCCTAGCAAACTGAGTCCAACAACACATTTCAAAAATCATCCACCACGACCAAGTAGGCTTCATCCCCAGGATGCAAGTTTGATTCAACATTCATAAGACCACAAACATAATTAAATACATCAACAGATATAAAAACAAAAACTACATGATTATATTATTAGATGCAGAAAAAGCTTTTGATAAAATCCAGCACCCTTTTTTGATTAAAAAAATTCTCAACCATCTAGGCATAGATGGAAATACCTCAATATAGTAAGAGTCATCTATGAGGAATCCACAGTCAGTATACTGTTAAACAGACAGAAATTGGAATCATTTCACCTAAAAACTAGAACAAGATAAGGCAGCCCACTCTCACCCCTCCTTTTCAACATAGTTTTGGATGTCCTTGCTAGAGCAATCAGACTAGAGAAAGAAATCAGGAGTATCCAAATAGGAAAAGAAGAAGTCAAGTTATTCCTCTTTGCAGATGACATGATGCTATACCTCAAAAACCCAACAAAATCTGTCAAAAACTTGCTTGCACTAAGAAAGGACATTGGCAAAGTCACAGAGTATGAAATAATTTTTCAAACAATGGTTGCATTTCTATACACCAATAATAAACAAACAGAAACCCAAATAAAAAGCACAATCCCATTCATAATAGTCACAAAAAATGAAATACCTTAGTATCATCCTAATCAGTGATGTTAAAGAACTTTACAACAAAAACTATAAAACACTTCTCAAAGAAATCAAAGATGACACAAACAAATGGAAAAATATTTCATACTCATGAATTGGAAGAATCAACATTGTTAGGATGTCCATCCTACCCAAGGCAATCTACATATTTGACGTAATACCCATTAAATTACCCGCAGCATTCTTCTCAGACCGAAACAACAATACAGGAATTCATATGGAAACATAAACCACCAGAATTGCCAAAACAATCCTCAGAAAAATAAAAAAGCAGGAGGTATCACACTCCCAGGCTTTAAACTTTATTATAAAGCTACAATAATCAAAACATCCTGGTATTGGTATGAGAACAGCCATATAGACCAATGGAACAAGATAAAGATTCCAGAAGCAAAACCTCAATTTCTCAACCAACTCATCTTCAACAAAGCTTCTACCACCAACCACTGAGGAGAGGATAATCTATTCAGTAAATGTTGCTGGGAAAACTGGCTAACCACTTGCAGAAGATTAAAACAAGACCCCTACCTATCCCCATACACAAAAATCAACTCTAAATGGATCAAAGACCTAAATGTAAAACCTCAAACTACAAGAGCGTAAGAAAATGCAGAAGACACCCTTATGGAAATTGGAACTGACAACCAATTCCTGATCAAAACCACCATGTGCCCAGGTCATAAGAGAAAAGGTAGACAAGTGGGACCTCATCAAACTGACTAGCTTCTGGAAAGTAAAAGAAGCCATCAAGAGAGCAAAGAGACAGCCCACAGACTAGGAAAAAAATATTTGCCAACTGTATGTCTGACAAAGGCCTAACATCCAGGATCTACAAGGAACTCAAACACGCTGAAATGAAAAAAACAAAAGCCCCATTACAAAGTGGGCAAAAAATATGAATAGACACTTCTCAAAAGAAGACACATGAGCAACCAACAGGTACATGAAAAAATTCTCAGCCTCACTAATCATCAAAGAAATGCAAACTACACTATTATACCACCTAACTCCAGTCAGGATGACCATCATCAATAACTCAAAAAGCAACAGATGCTGAAGAGGATCCAGGGAAATAGGAACACTTCTACACTGTTGGTGGGAGTGTAAACTAGTACAGCCTCTGTGGAAAATAGTGTGGCAATTTCTAAAAGATCTAAAAATCAACCTTCCATATGACCCTGCAATTCTCCTACTGGGAATATACCCAGAAAAACTCAAATCACTCTATGAAAAAGATATCTCCACACAAATGTTTATCACAGCATTGTTCACGGTAGCAAAAACATGGAACCAATCTTGCTACCTATTGAAAGAGGACTGGATAAAAAAATTGTGGTACATATACATGATGGAATATTACACAGCTATAAAGAAGGAAAAAATCATAGACTTCACAGCAACCTGAGATGGACTTAGAGTCTAAAATACTGAGTGATCTATCACAGAAACAAAGAACTGAGAATCACATATTCTCAGTCATAAGATTGAGTAGCAGTGGGAAACTGCCGGGGAGGGGGGGATGCGGGATTGGCAATAGTGGGAATCTGCTGAGGGAGGAAGAGTTACACCTCATCAACAAGGGTACCTGCATAATTAACATTTGTATACCTAACCCTGAATTGTACCCCACATCCTTAAAATAAAAAAATTTTAAAAAAACCATGAATTTAGGAGGGAAAAAAAAGGTGTGCACCACCAGACCTGGCTAATTTTATTTATTTATTTATTTATTTATTTATTTATTTAGATGAGTCCTGCTATGTTGCCTAAGCTGGTCTCAAATTCTCGGGTTCAAGCTTGCCTTGGCTTCCCAAAGTACCAAGATTTCAGGCATGAGCCACCACACCTGGCCAGTCTATTTATTTTTACATATGAATATTTGTGGTATAGATTTCCCTCTCAGCACTTCTTTAACAGCATCTCATAAGTTTTAGTATGTTGTGTCTTTACTTTTATTCTTCTCAAAGTACTTTCTAATTTCTTTTGGGATATATCTTTGACCCATTGATTATTTAGGAGTGTGCAGTTTGAATTTTATATATTTGTGAGTTTCTCAAATTCATTTCTGCTATTTATCTCTAATTTCATTCTATTGTAACTAAAGAACATATTTTATATCACTTCTATACTTTTAAATTAATTGAGGCTTGTTTCATGGTACAGCATACAGTCTGTTCTGAACAAAGTTCTATATGCACTTGAAAAGAACGTATATTCTCCTTTACTTTGTTAGAGTTTTCCATAGATGTCTGCTAGATCAAGATGGTTTATAGTGTTGTTCAAGTCTTTTATCACCTGGGGTTGACCATCTTCCTTGTTGTTCTATCCATTGTTGAACATGGGGCATTGAAGTTTTCAACTGTGATTGTTGAATTGTATATTCTTCCTTTCATTTCTGTCATTTATTAGATACTGTCCCAAGTATCTACAATATGGAACCAGAGTGGCAAGTCACTCACATTGAGAAAGCATTCACAGGACAGGTTCAGTAAAAACCAGGGACCTAACCTGCAGTAGCACTCTACAAGTATTCCTAAAATTTTAGGAATGTGTCATTAGAAATATACAATTTTTTGAAAATTTGAACTATTCCTAAGTACTCTGTCATAAAAGGTATAATGAAAGCTATACTCCCTCCCCTACCTTGGGGAGGTGAATCTCCTCTTTCTCTCTCTCTTTTTCTAATTTACTTTATAAATAAAGTATATTTTCAAAATAAAAATAATTTTTAAAAAGGAAGAAAGAGTGTTTTTTAGTTTTCATTGTAAAGGTCTTTCACATCTCTGGTTAAGAAGATGCCAAGGTATTTCATTTTTTTTTTTTGTGGCTATTGTGAATGGAATTGTGTTTTTTATTTGGGTTTCTGTTTGTTTATTATTAGTGTAGAGAAATGCGATTGTCTTTTGTACATTTATTTTGTATCCTGAGACTTTGCCAAAGGCCTTTATCAGTGTAAGGAGGTTTTTGACAGATTCTTTTGGGTTTTCAAGGTACACAATCATATCATCTGCAAAGAGAGAGAACTTGACTTCCTCTTTTCCTATTTGGATACCCCTGATTGCCTCCTCTTCTCTGATTGCTCGAGCCAGGACTTCCAATACTATGTTGAACAGGAGGGATGAGAGTGGGCATCCTTGTCTTGTTCCAGTTTTCAGGGGAAATGGTTCCAATTTTTATCCATTTAGGAGTATACTGGCTGTAAGTTTCTCGTAGATGGCTTTTACTATTTTGAGGTATGTTCCCCATATGCCTAGATGTCAAGGGTTTTTATCAAGAAAGGGTGCTGGATTTTATCAAAAGCTTTTTTTGCATCTAATGATATAATCATGTGGTTTTTGTTTTGACATCTGTTGATGTATTTAATTACATTTATGGTTTTATGAATGTTGAACCAGCCTTGCATCCCAGGAATGAAGCCTACTTGGTCATGATGGATGATTTTTGAGATGTATTGCTGAATTCGGTTTGCTAGGATCTTGTTAAGAATTTTAGCATCTATGTTCATCAAAGATATTGGCCTATAGTTCTCTTTCTTTGTTGGATCTTTATGTGGCTTGGGTATCAATGTGATGTTGGCTTCGTAAAATGATTTGGGGAGAGTTCCATCTTTTTCAATCGCCTGGAATGCCTTCAGTAGGATTGGTATCAGCCCCTCCTTAAATGTCTTATAGATTCAAAGAAATCAAAGATGACACAAACAAGTGGAAAAATGTCCCAAACTCATGGATTGGAAGAATCAACATTGTGAAGATGTCCATCTTACCTAAGGCAATCTACAAATTCAATGCAATACCCATCAAAATACCAGCAACATTCTTCTCAGTCCTAGAAAAGACAACACAGGAATTCATATGGAAACACAAACGTCCAAGAATAGCCAGAACAATCCTCAGCAAAAAAAACAAAGCAGGTGGTATCACATTACCAGACTTCAAACTTTACTATAAAGCTGCAATCATCAAAACAGCTTGGTATTGGTATAGGGGCAGGTATATAGATCAATGGAATAGAATTGAGATTCCAGAAACAAAACCTCAATATCTCAACTAACTCATCTTCAACAAGGCCTCCACCACCTACCACCAGGGAGAGGAGAACCTATTCAGTAAATGGTGCTGGGAAAACTGGCTGACCACATGCAGAAGATTGAAACAGGACCCCTATCTATCCCCATGCACAAAGGTTAACTCCAAATGGATCAGAGACCTAAATTTAAAACCTCAAACCATAAGAACCTTAGAAAATGAAGGAAATAGCCTTATGGAAATCGGAACTGGCATCCAATTCCTGAACAAAACCCGAAACCCAAAGGTCATAAGAGAGAAGATAGACAAGTGGGACCTTATTAAACTGACAAGCTTCTGCAAAGCCAAAGAAACCATCAAGAGAGCAGGGAGACAGCCTACAGACTGGGAAAAAATATTTGCCAACACCAGGTCTGACAAAGGCTTAACATGCTGCATCTACAAAGAACTAAAACGTGCTGAAAAGAAAAAAACAAACAACACCATTATAAAATGGGCAAAAGATATGAACAGATACTTCACAAAAGAGGACATCCGAGCAGCCAACAAACACATGAAGAAATGTTCAACCTCACTAATCATCAGGGAGATGCAAATCAAAACCATACTGAGATACCACCTAACTCCAGTCAGAATGGCAATTATCAACAACTCAAAAAATAACAGCTGCTGGAGAGGGTGTGGTGAAAAGGGAACACTTCTACACTGTTGGTGGGAGTGTAAACTAGTGCAACCTCTGTGGAAAGCAGTGTGGTGATTCCTAAAACTCTAAATATCAACCTCCCATTTGACCCCACAATCCCCCTACTGGGAATATACCCTGAAGAACTCAAATCACTCTATAAAAAAGATAACTGCACATGTATGTTTATCGTAGCATTGTTCACAATAGCAAGAACCTGGAAACAACCATGCTGCCCATCAAAAGAGGACTGGATTAAAAAAATATGGTACATATACAGGATGGAATACTACGCAGCCATAAAAAAGAACAAAATCATGAATTTCACAGCAACCTGGATGGAACTAGAGTCTATAATACTGAGTGACCTCTCACAGAAACAAAGATCCGAGTATCACATGTTCTCACTCATGTAATGGACCTTGAACATCCAATGTAATACTATAAGAAAATGACTGACGGTACTGGGAAACTATGGGGGGGAGGGGGATGGCATTAATAGTAGCAAATATCTGTCTGGGGAAGGAGAAACACCTCTTATCAACAGGGTGCCTGAATGAAACGTAATTGTACACCTAACCCTTAACTGTACCCCACAAAACCATAATAAAAAATATTGATTATGTAGAAAAAAAGGAAGAAAGAAAACTATTGCATTTTCTTCTTCCATTTTTCCCCTCATTTATTTTATTATAGGAACAGTAAAAATCTATTTTCACTAAAGCATACAACCTCCTTTGCCCCTGAAAGCATTATGAGGAATATATCAGCCTTTTGATTCCACAAATAAAACTCAACTATAAGTTAACACTTTTATTTTGGCTATGGAAAGCAATAAAATCAGTTCTTTTGGTCTGCTTACTGCAATCTTTTTAATAATATAAATGAATCTGGCTTTTCTGTATGGATCAGTGATACATTAATATCTTATTGGAAGAAAAATATCAACTGAAAATTCTGATTAACATTCATAACTTTAGGGGAAAAAATAGAAGCAGAAAACCTCTGCTGATGAGATGCCACAAATGTGACACCTTCACACCTTGGTCAGAACTGTCTCTTCCATAAAAAGACAAAATAAATGCTTGATAATGTACCAAACTCAATTATCCAGTTTCTCAAACTTCTACACATATTTTAATAATAAATATCATCTTAACAATCATTTTGGATAGTCCATATTCTGAGTCATGAGTTCTCATTTCCTTTTTTCTTTTTTTTTTAATTATAAAGATGTGAGGTACAATTCAGGGATAGGTATATAAACATTGAGTATGGGGTTCTCATTTTCTTATTCAAATTTATTTTAAATAAAATCTGAGAACTGACAATGTGGTCAGTAGTAGAAGATTAAATTGATCTCACAAGAAAATAGAGAAAAAGCATTTGACAGAATCCTTTTTTGGCTGGGCTCGGTGGCTCAGCCTGTAATCCCAGCACTTTGGGAGGCCGAGGTAAGCGGACTGCCTGAGTCCAGGGGTTCGAGACCCACCTGGGCAACTTGGTGAGACCTCATCTCTACAATAAATCAAAAAAAAATTAGCTGGGTGTGGTAGCGCGCACCTGTAGTTCCAGCTACTTGGAAGGCTGAGGCGGAAGGATCGCCGGAGCCCAGAGGGCGAGGCTGTGGTGGCCGGGAGCGGCCACTGCACTCCAGTCTGAGCAACAGAGTGAGACTCCAACTCAAAAAAAAAAAAAGAATCTTTTTAAATGACAATTAAATGATAATCAAATCAATCTCTGTAGAGATAAAGACTATCCCTACAAAAAATTTCAAAAAATTAGTTGGGCATAGTGGCATATTCCTGTAGTCCTAGCAACTCAGAGTCTGAGTAGAATTGTTTGAGCCCAGGAGTTCAAGGTTATATTGTGCTACGGTCACACCATTGCACTTCAGTCTGGGCAGCAGAGCATGACCCTCTCTTTAAAAAAAAATCAGAAAAGAAACATAAGAGTGATCTCACTTTTGCTGTGCCCTCTTTTTCCCTCCACCAGGTCTGCGCTACACCAGACAGAGAGGATTCCCTGGACTAAGGAGAAAAAGAACCAGAGTTAATCATTCAGCTTTCCTAGCATTCCATGATGCTAGCCAGGAAACCCACTCAATGGAAACCAGTGGAGGTAGTGGCACAGCTAGTCTGCCTGGGATCAGGTAAAAACAAAAAAACAGGTGGTGTTCACAGTGACCAGCATTAAAATCTTTGCAGTACTTCTGTGTTTCTGTCAGCTGTGTTAACTAATAGAGATATCAGCCAACTGCATAGCTATCCACAGAACTAAGCTTGTCACTTTTAGAAGTATGGTGGGAAGTTCTACATGGACTGAGTTCCTAGCCAACTAGTCTCCATGCCCAGTCTCAGAGCCTTCCCCAGTGACCTTGCTCAGGCAGGCAGACACCCACCTCTGTGTGTTTTGGAGAAGTGTAGGACTCTACTAAAGAGGTCAAACAGCAGTTTGACTCAGTCTAAAGCCCATCCCTTGACCCCTTCCAGGCAGAGAGACAGTCCTCAATTATGCATTTCTAAGAAGCATAGTTCAAGCAGCAACTCTGCCTAATTTTGGAGGACATCCTGCAGTCCTGCCCAACTACAGATTCCAAATAGAATTTTCCAGCAAGGGAATACATATGACTGGCCCGAACAGAGACTATTGCAGTACCCAGTCTCCAGCTCAGCCTGAAGCAGAGAACAGTCAGTAATCTTGCTGGACAGCAAAGCACAGCCAATAGCCCCACCTGGCATCAGAACAGAAATGAAAGAGAAGGCATTACAACTAATAACACAGAGATACAAAGGACCATAAGAGACTATTAAGAAGAATAAAATAAAATAAAAACCTCTAATTTTAAAAAGCCTAGAATCCAATGACTTCCCCATTGAATTCTACCAAATATTTAAAGAAGAACTAATACCAAATATTCTCAAATTCTTCCAAAATATCAAAGGCAAGAGAATACTTCCAAACTCTTCTTATGAGGCCAGTATTACTCTGATACCAAAGCCAGACTAGGACATTACAAGAAAAGAAAATTACAGGCCAACATCCCTGATGAACATAGATGCAAAAGTCCTCAACAAAATACTAGCAAACTTAATTCAACAACACATGAAAAGAAGTATTTGCTGTGATCAAGCAGGATTTATCTGTGGGAGGCAAAGATGATTCAGCATACACAAATTTAAAAATGTGACATATCACATTAGCAGAATGAAGGACAAAAAAACGTATCATCTCATTAGATGCATAAAAAAGCATTTGAAAAATTTAACATCCTTTTATGATAAAAACTCTCAACAAACTGGATATACACTAAATGTACCTCAACACACTAAAAGTGTCATATATGATAAGGCTTCAGCTAATATTATGAGGGGGAACCCCCCCAAAATGGAACTTATTCATTAAAAATTGTGTATTTGTTCTTACATGTTTAAACTTCAGTCACCTTCAAAGGATTCTCCATTTGTTGCAATACACCAATTTAGACACTTTTTCCACTGCTCAATGCAGTTTTTGAACTCATCGATTTTGATGCCTTTTAGTGCTTCTGCTGTTTTTTTGTTTCACCTCTTCCACATGGGCAAAACATTTCCCTTTGAGGATTTTTTTAATCTGGCAAAAACAGTTGCTCATGGCAAGATTGGGTAAATAAGGAGGGTGGGGCACAGAAGTCATGCCATTTCTGGTCAAAAACTACTGAACACTCGTTATAAACAAAATAGACAATTTTGTACATTAAGGTATCTGCATATATATATTAGCATATAATCCAAACTATTTCTTAAAATTCTGAGCCTCAGAAAAAAACTTCAGAACTATCTTTTTCTTTTGAATTGCAAAAATAAATCTGTGCAATTAAGCTACCACAATGCCTAGATTGAAGAGTAACTTTTCATCTTCTTTTGTAAACCAATAAATACTTTCATCTTTGGCAAACATACAAAGATGCCATTTATAGGCATCTTTAAATGAAAGGTAGTTTTGAAATTATAGACATGTTAACTGAAAAATGGTTACATTTAAAGTTTAGGTGTTTTCTGCAGTCAATTTGTATTTCTGCAAAATTCCATGAACTCTCTCAGAATACTCCACCTAGCACAGTGCCTTGAACACACACACAACAGGGAACATTCAATAAACATTTGTTCAATTTAACTATGTAGGGAAGATGTTATATTTCCTGAATTTGACCTCTAATAGTATAATAACTAGATATTCTAAAAGATCCTTGTGCTACAAAACTCTTAGTTTTGGGGGGTTTTTTTGAGCCATAATCTCACTCTGTCACCCAGACTAGAGTGCTGTGGCACACTCACAGCCACCCCAGTGTAGACCTGCTGGGGCCCAGCGATCCTTCCACCTCTGCCTTCCAAGTAGCCAGAATTACAGGCACGCACTACCATGCCCGGCTAATTTATTTATTTTTTTATTGTAGAGACGAAGTCTTGCCAAGTTGCCTGGGCTGACTCGAACCAGCAGGCTCAGGCAATCCACTCAAGTGCTGGGATTACAGGCTGAGCCACCGAGCCCAACCAACTCTTAGGTTTTAATGAAACATACATCTAATGCAATGCTGGGTTCACAGAAAATATGAAAAATCTGCAATTATTTGCCTCAGAATAAGGTGACTCAATTTGGACCAGGGAGTGTGAATGTAAATAGAAAACAAATAGTAGGTCAGGCATGGTGGCTCATACCTGTAATCCCAGCACTTTGGGAGGCTGAGGTAGCAGGATTGCTTGAGCCAAGGAATCCGAGACCAACCTAGGCAAGACAGTGAGAGCTCATCTCTACAAAAAACAAACACACAAAAAAATGGCTTGGTGTGGTGGTATACGACTGCAGTCCCAGCTACTTGGGAGGCTGAGAAGGAAGAATTGCTTGAGCTCAGGGGGTTGAAGCTGTGGTGAGCTATGATCATGCCACTACACTCTATCCTAGGCAACAGAGTGAGATTACCACTCAAAAAATTAAAATAAGAAAGGAAAAAAGAAAATATTAATGACAAGGCTCCTTGAGGGCATGGTCCAAAATCACTGCTGCCTTCAAAAGGCCAAACCTCAGTGTACATTGTTAGAGTGGAACTGAGACTTTTACCGATTCCCTTTTCAACTCATAATCCTGATGAAGTCTGGGGCCCTCAAATAGAACTAATGCGGTTCCAGACCAGCAACGTCTTCTGAGTCTCAGATGAAATGGACATAAATTCTCTCTGGAAGACACTGAAAGCACTATTTTCAAAAAATGATAAATTAAGAAAATTGATCAATTTGTCACCAATATTCACAATGGTTGTTCTCTAAAGTACACCATCGAGAAATTAAAAAGACAACCCACAGAATGGGAGAAAAATTTTACAGATCGTATATACAGTAAAGGCCTTTTGTGTAGAACATATAAAAAATGCTTTGTGTAGAACATATAAAAAAGGCCTTTTGTGTAGAACATATAAAAAATGCAATAATAATAAAAATATTAAAATGAACAAAGAAAGCAAATAAACTTGTCTCTAAGAAGATACATAAAAGTGGCCAAAAAGCACATTGTATTGATTTGCTAGGGCTACTATAACAAACTACCATAGACTAGTTGGCTTTAACAACATAAATGTTTTACCTTTGATTTCTTTTTTTAAAAAGAAAATCAAAAATAAATTTTATCTCAGTTTACTTGCACTATTTGTCATTTCTTTTAACCGTTTATGTTTTGACAATCTTAATTATTTTTTTCTTATTTATTTTTATTTTAAAATTGTGGGGTACATTGAAATTATAAAGATAGCAAGCTTATTTATGCATATTTTACAGATTCTAAAGTGTCAGTAACCAACTAATGCTTCTGAATCAAGGGCTCAGATGTTTCAGGTCATGTTGCCTGTTATATAATTTATTTAGCTAAAAAAGTGTAAATCTAAGTTATTTATTTCATAAAATATTACCTTAATGCAATTACATTAAACTATTAAAAATGGGTAAATAAAACAAAAAACAAAAACAAAACAAAAAAACAACATAAATGTATTGTCTTACAACTCTGGAGGAGAAGTTCAAAATGTTAGCAGAGTTGGCTTCTTCTGAGGTCCTCACTCCTTGGCTTGTAGATGACCATCTTCTCCATGGGTCCTCACATGGCCTTCCTTCTGTGAGCATCTGTGTCCTCATCTCCTCATCTAATAAGGATACCTTTCATATTGAATTAGAGCCAACCCAATGACCTCATTTAATTAACTTTACCTCTTTAAAGAACTTATCTGCAAATGCAGTCATATTCTGAAATACTGGGGTGAGGATGTCAATATGCAGATTTTGGTGGGACACTTCAATTCAAAACACACAGGAAATGATGCTTAACTTTAAAAGCTAGTAGACAAATGCAAATCAAAAACAAATTAGGTACCACTTCACACTTCCTTGGGTAATTATAATAAAACACACAATAACAGGTGCTGGTGAGCAAGTGGAGAAATTCAAAACCTCATATATGAGGGGTGTAAGGTAGTGAAGCCCTTTGGAGAGCAGTCTGGCAGTGCCTTAAACAGTTTAATGTAGAGTTACCATATGGCCTAGCAATTTCACTCCTAAGTATGAGAGACATCCAATAAAAACTGGAATTATCTTCTGGAGGGCAGGCCCCTTATAGTACAGACTCTCTCTAGTAAGAAGAAGTTCTAGGAATCCACTGCCATTAGTGTTCCAGCTGGCATTGTTGTGAGAGGCTACATTTGGCTTCAGTGAATTCTTTTTGGAGATTATTTCAAGTCGCTTGCCCATTTCCTGAGTAATTTACAAGAGCACCTGCCCACACCACACTGAGTGTCTAGCACTTTTTGACCAAAAATGGCATGATCCCTGTGCCCCACCCTCATAGTCACCCAGTCTTGTCCCAAGGGACTTCTTTTTCCTCTAGGTGAAAAAAATCCTCAAAGGGAAATATTTTGCTGATGTGAAAGAAGCAAAACAACAACAAAAAAAATGGCAGAAGCACTAGAAGTCACCAAATTGATAAGTTCAAAAGCTATTTTGAGCAGTGGAAAAAGTGTCTCGTGTATTGCATCAAATGGAGAGTACTTTGAAGGTGACTGAAGTTTAAACATATAATAAAAAATACTATTTATTTTTAATTAATAAATTACAGGGTTTGTGGGTTCCTCCTTGTATATAATTAGTAGGAATGAAAAGATATGTGTACACAAAGGCTTGTATGCAAATGACTTTAGCAGCATAATTAATAATAGCCAAAAGGTGCAAACTATCTGATTAAAAAAAGGAATGAAACACTAATACATGGTACAAAATAAATGAAATTTTAAAACATGTTAAATGATAAGCCAACCACAGAGACCATATATTATATGATGGTATTTGTATAACATTTCAAGAGTAAGCAAATCCATAGACACAGTAAGTTAAAGTTTCCTTAGGATTGTTGAGGATAAAGGTTGGGAGAAAATGGGAAGCGATTGCCCATAGGTTTAGGTTTTATTTTTAAGTGGGGTGACGAAAATGTTTTAAAAATTATTTTGTTGATAAATGCACAACACTGTGAATATAAAAAAGCCATTGAGTTGTGCACTTTAAATTCATAATTGTATAATATGTGAATTATATCTCAATCAAGTTGTTCTATCTTAAAAACAAATCTCTGGAAGAATATAACCCAACTTTGGCACTTAAAATCCTACAGACAAAAATCAACAACATACAAACTTATAATAAAGGCACCAAACATACAAGTTAACAAGCTACTATGACTGAGTTCAGCAAAGAAAAAAAGAAAAAATAAATACACATATAGAATTTCCTAATGTTTAAGGAATTGTAAATTCCAAATACAGGATATTGTATATCTATGTATAAAGTATAAAAAAAGATAGAATCGTTAAAATGATTTAAATAAGAAACTATCAAATAATAAGACTTGAAAATATTTTTAAAATAAAACATTATTGCTGAAACTAAAAATTAAGTCAATGCCACAAGAGATTAGATATAGCTAAAGAGATCATTAGTAAAGTGGAAGATAAATCTGAAAAAAAAAATTGCCCTGAATGCAGCCTAGAAAGGTAAGGAGATATGAGAGAAAGATTAAAAGAGAAGAGACAATATTTGAAGAGCTTGTGGCCAAGACATTTTCAGAATTCATGAAAGTCATCAATTTGCCTATAAGGATGCTCTATGTGGCAAGGTAAGAAGGAAAAATGCCTACTTATGAAGCTGGACTAAAACTATAAGCTCTAAAACCAGTCATAGCACATGAAAATGGGATAGAAAGAAAAAGAAAAAATTAGGTAACAAGCAAGGCACGCGAACAGAAAATAGTATTCTCATCAAAAACAACAGAAAACTGTGATAAAGGAAAATAACTAACATTAGAAATACATTTACTCTCTCCTTTGTCTTAATAAGGGAATTATAATTTACTTTTTGGCTAGCAATAAATTTTGAGTGAGAGAGGAAATATCAGAATACACTGCTTAATTCAGCAGTGAACACTATTTTTGTAGTTTAAAAATATTTCTATCTAATTGTGATACAATCAGTTATTTGTTAGGCTCTACCCTCCTAACAAATTTTTAAATGTACAATACATTGTTGTTGACTATATGCACAATGTTCAACAGCAGATAGCAAAAATTTATTTATCTTGCTTAAATGAAACCTGGTTCCTGTTTATCTGAAACTCATTTCCTCCTTTCCCAGCTCCTGGGAACCATCATTCCACTCTCTGATTCTACAAATTTGGCTATTTTAAACAACTCACATAAGTGGAAATATGCAGTTTTTGTCCTTGGGTGACTGACTTATTGCACTTTGCATAATGTCCTCAACGTTCATTCATGTTGCTGCATATTGCAGAATTCCCTTCTCTTTTAAGGCTGAATACTATTCCATTATATATACATACCACATTTTCTTCCTCCTTTCATTTGTTGACTTACCTTCTGGTTATTTCCACATATTGTCTTTGTAATTAGTGCTTCAAGAAACATAGGAGGACTTATAACTCTTTGATCTTGATTTCAGTTCTTCTGTATAAATACTCAGAAGTAAGACTGCTGGGTCATATGATAGTTCAATTTTTAATTTTTTAGGAACTTCCATACTATTTCCATAATGACTGCACCATTTCTCATTCCCACCAGCAGTAAGCAAGGGTTCCAATTTCTCCACATCCTTGCCAATACTTCTTGTCTTTTGTGGGTAGCAATACACTTAGTAGCAGAAGATTACGTTTCTTGGTGTATTATTCTGCATTCTCCAGAGAAACAGAACCAACAGGGGGGCTGTGTGTGGGTGTGTGTGCATGCACACATGCGTATGTAAGAAAGAGAGAAAAAGATTTATTACAATACATTGGATCACAGTTGTGGAGACTGAGAACTTCCAAGATCTGCAGTCAGAAAGCTGGAGACCCAGGAGAGCTTATGGTTAGTACTGGTCTGAGTCCACAAGCCTGAGGACAAGGTGAGCTGATGTAATGTCAGTCTGAATCTGAGTATGAAGGCAGAGAAAGACCCATGTCTCAGCTCAGACACAGAGCTGAAGTCTCCTTACTCTGACTTTTTGTTCTATTCAGACCTTCACAAATTTGAAGAGGCCGACCACCTTTACTTAATCTACTGATACAAATGATACAGACACACTCAGAATAATGTTTAAGCAAATATATGGGCACTCTATGATCCAGTCCTGTTGACACATAAAATTAGCCATTATACTAGGTATCTTTGAAGACAGAATACAATAAGTAGTCCCAACGATAATCTAAGAGCTTTTATTTTCCCGAAACAGAGAGCAAAGTGTATATGATCTTTAGTTTGCACAATTAGAATGATACTAGAAATAAAAAATGGATTGCTCCTGTGCCCTCAGAAGGGAACAAAGTTTCAAATTTATATGTGAATTTTCAATAACATTCAAATATTCTCAACCTCTTAAGATTAGGACAAAAGACAAAAGGAGCAGTGTCTTTATGTGTTTAGTTCTCTGACATAAATTAAAAACACAATAGTAGCATTCACTTTGACACAAAATTTATTTTTCAAATTATTGAATGTTTATAAGTTTACAATTATATACTACAAAGGAGCTATTCAAGATTTAGAATAAGTAAAATCTCAAAAAATTGATAGCACTATATATATATTACTTTTTATATGGTGTGTATGACTTTAAAATGGTTTTTTCTTGTGCCTTTTCCTTTATGAAACTATCATTTTATGAATTATTTATGTACTTTTTTATTTGTACCTCCTGGAGGTACAGATAGCGTATATACTTTATAATATAACAAGATATTCGAGGCTCATCTTGTACACTTTCTGTCTTAGGTAGACCTGGAATCACACGTTTTTCTAAAGGGCCCAGGTTTTTTTTAATGGATAAATGATACTTAGGGTATGTCAGATAGGTGCATTGCTAATAAACTAGTGAATTTAACAGTTTTTCTTCCATAGGGGGGAAAAAAAGCAATAATATCCTGATGCCAGAATCAGTATATTTGTGGGCTCTATTACCCTATAAATTGGGAAGGAAGGAAGGAAGGAGGGAAGGAAGGAAGGAAGGAAGGAAGGAAGGAAAAAGCATATAAGTCTTCTGTATTTTCTGCTGAGTTATGGTTTAAAGATAACTAGCTTAAGGTTCAAAAGGAAAGATTCAAAGTCTGGGAACTTCTGTGTAATAAAAGGTAACTCCATTTACTACTCTGAGGCATGCATAAGTTTTTTCCACTTCAAAATAGAGATAATATTACCTATCACAGCTTTTATGAGGACCAATATTGAAAGTACTTGATGATAATAACTAACATTTGCTAAAAGCTTTTTTATGTGCCAGTCTTTGTGCTATGTTACTTAGTTTATATATAAAATCTGCATAAAAGAACAAGAGCTAGATTATCTCCCTTTTACAAGGGAGAACACCAAAGATTAGAGTGGCCGAGTATCTTGCTGTTTCCATAAGGGAAAGCTAAAATGATCCTGAGAAGCTGAGGTCATCAAGCAGCTTAGTAGGTGGATTTCCTACTCAGGAACAGTGAGCCAGGTTAAATCCACAGATAATCTGTAGCTAGAAGATCTGGTGATTGGTTGGACACACCCAGTATTGTAGCAGCAGTCCAAATTAAGAAAAATTTAATAGGCATTAAATTCATGGTCAAACAGAATCAATATATTTGAATTCAAATACAAGAAGAGGAAGACAAAGTTATGATGGGAAGAAAACTCAGCAAGTGGATTTCAGATTGCTGTTTTACAAACTGGCTGTTTGAGTTTGCCAAGAGATTTATTCTCTCCAGGCCTCAACTCTTCACGGGAAAGTGAGACTAGTGATTTCACAGGCTAAGGTGCTAGGATAAAAATAGAACAGGAGGACTTGAGAGTGGCTTTGCAATGCCTCACCACTAATGTGAAGAGAAAAACAAATAACATATTTGTAGGCCTCAGGTATTCAGTTTCTGAATCACTCATTGATTCCTTCATTTCACACTACTTGTTGAACACCTAGTAAGTGCCAGGCACTATAGCAGTGAACAAATATGAAGTCCTTGTTTTCTTAGCTTACATCCTACTGAGGGAAGACAGAAAACAAACAAATATGCAATATATACTATGTCAGATAGATGATACATGCTACTAAGCAAGGAATAAACAAGAGAAGTTGATGTTGAAGGAAATATTTCATTCCTGGTGTCTCCTTGCTGCCCCTTGAATGCTCCAGGTCCACTACCAAATTTGCACCACCTGAATTCACCTACCTTCACCCAAGTACCCTCATGGTTGACTCTCCTCTTTCAAGTTTTCATTCAATATCTCCTGCTTGATTAGGCCTAAGCGTGGAAAATACCACCCTTCTCCACTTGTTCTCTATTTTCTTTCCTATAAATCTTATCCCCTTCTAACGTATGATAGAAATTGCTTATTTTTGTGTTTAATATCTATCTCCCCCAGCTATAATGTAAGTTTAAAGAAGGCAGCACTCTCTCTGATTTTTTCAAAGATGTAGTCCAAAGATAGACAATGTCTGATGAGAAGTAATGCTCAATACATTGATTAATAAACAAACTGGTCAACAAGTGAGTGAATGGATTAGGAAGATGATCTGGAAAGTTTTCTCTGATGAGGTGACAAAATAGTGAAAGCATGACACTTAAAAATCAAAACATATGGAAAATTGTTCATTTAATTGTTCTGCATCCAGCTGATGGATTATTATGTGGTCTTAAAAGTTATTTTAAATAATAGCTATAAAGATTATGAAATAACATGAAAACTACCTTTAATATATGGCTAAGAGAAAAATGCAGTATGTAAAAATATGCATATATTATTATAATCATGTAAAAAAGTCTTCAGAAGAAATGTTAGAAAGAAAGACACTCAAAGTTACCAGGACATGTTATAGTGATTATTGGTGATTTCCTTTATTATTTTTCCATTTATAAAATTTTCTGTAATATGATATACCATCTTTGATATGAAAGTTATTTTTGTTTCAAAGTTAATCTATACAATGCTACCTCTCACTCATGGTATTATAAAAGTATTTGGTTTGGTTTGAGTCAGGGTCTCACTCTGTTGTCCAGGGTCTCACTCTGTTGTCCAGGGTGGAGTATAATGGCACAATCATGGTTCACAACCGTCTCAAACTCCCAGACTCAAGCAATCCTCCCACCTCAGCCTCCCAAACAGCTGGGACTATAGGCACATGCCACCATGCCCAGCTAACTTTTTGATGTTTTGTAGAGATAATGTTCACTATGTTGCCCAGGCTGGTCTCAAACTTCTGGGTTCAAACAGTCCTCCTGCTCAGCCTCTCGAAGTTCAAGGATTATAGGTATAAGTCACCATGCCTGGTCTATAAAAAGTTTTTTTGTTGTTGTTGTTTACATTTAGAATAATTTAGCAATTAGCATTAACAATGACAATAGATTCTGACAGGCAGAAACTCATTTTAAAAGATTTTAAATGTTACACACACACACACATACACACACACACACACACACACACACACACACACACACGGTGCAGAAGGTAAGTTGAATCAACTATCGATCCTTCTATAATGGCATCATACCTATCTTGAGTTTACCTTTCAAGTGGATTGTCTCCAGGGAAGGAATTCCTATCAATTGAACATGACTCTAAAGAGAGCACAACACATAAGTGATATCAAATAGAACATAACATCAAGAAGACAAAATTGCCCAAGACCAAGTTTTAACCTGAACTTTCCATTGCTTTTATGATCAAGAGTTGGTTGAGGGTCAGCAACATGAATTAAAAGTCAAAGTATGCAAAGGATAAATAACATTGACTCCTCACAGTAATTCACTAATGTAGAAATTACATTACCAAATTTTAGATGACAAAGTGGGGAACACAAATAACTAACTAGGTCACACAACCCGATAAATATTGAAATCATGATTCAAATTAGACTCAAGATCACTCTAAATACACTACTCAAAACTCATATGGGGAGGAGGAAGAATATCTAACATTTCTCATAGACTACCTTTTCAACAGCATTCTGGGTATCTTAGATGGCATTAAATCTTTTTTAAAAAAATAATTTTTGCTTGCAAAAGTCACCAGCTGCATTTTTATTAACATGGCTCTGGCTTCCTACAGCAGCATCAATCTACGCAAGCATGGATATTATCCCAAAGCCTTTCGCAGTATTCCGCCTGCAGGGTCTACGAGGAAAGGTCTCATGGTGGATGAGAGAGGCGCCATGTTGGAACAGATGTCTTTGCAATGAGTGGGGAGAAACTTCCCTTGCCTCGGTCTCTGATCCCTAGTGAGAAGTTCATCAGGAAATGTTCTCTATTCAATCAGTCCAGAGGGGAAACAGAAGCCTAGAGTGAACTGAGACTGGAAGAGAAACCCTGCGTTTGGTCCTCTTCAGTGGACCAGTTGACCAGGTCACGTCCTGAAATGACCTCTTCTGTTGAATCAGGTCATTACTTGGTATTCTGTCTTTAAACAAATTGCTAGCTGGAGAAAACAGTCTTTAAAATCAACAATTTACTATTTATATGTTTACTTAGAGGTAGGTACATTCCTAGAAAGACTAAATTATAGCTTTAATTTAAATACAACTTAAGCATTCCATTAAGGAAGAAGAGTGCATTGGTTCTACTCTAAATCTGGTTACTTAGCCAAATTGGAGGCAAATAAAATAATGTTTCTGTTTATGCTAAAGTGACATACGTGGGGTGACACTTAAGTTCGCGAACTTGCCATCATGTGCTTACTACTGGCAACACTGTACAAACAATTTGGGAAGATTTCATAACCTTGGTATACCAGTGTCTCACAGCTATATTCATCTCGACATATGGCAGTGTCTTGCTGAGTGGCGTTCATTATTGTTGCTGTATATTTTTGTGTGCCATCGTGAGAATGTCAGAGCTTGAATTAAGCAATTAGCAAACGTTAAATTTCTTGTTAAACTTGACAAGAGTGGAAGTGAAATCTGGAACATGTTAGTCCAAATTTATGAGGATAATACCATGAAGAAAATGGCAGTGTACAAATGGTTAAAACGTTTATTAGAGGGAAGAGAAAGTGTAACTGATGACGAGAGGTCAGGATGGTCAGTAATGAGCAGAACTGATGAAAATATTGCAAAAATTCATTCAGTTGTGGGTCAAAATCGTCAGCTGACTGGGAGAGGCATAGCAGACCAAATAAACATCGATAGGGAAACAGTTAGGAACATCTTAACTGAAAACATTGGCATGAGAAAGCTGTGTGCAAAAATGGTCCCTAGAGAGCTCTTGTATCACAATAATGCACCAGCTCACACAGCACTGTCTGTGAGGGAGTTTTTATCCAGTAAACAATTAACTGTATTGGAGCATCCTCCCTACTCACCTGATCTGGCCCCCAATGACTTTTTTCTTTACCCAAAGATAAAGGAAATATTGAAAGGAAGACATTTAGATGACATTCAGGACATCAAGGACAACAGGATGACAACACTGATGTCCATTCCAGAAGAAGAGCTCCAAAATTGCTTTCACAGGTGAGTCAGGCACTGGCATCAGTGCACAGCTTTCCAAGGGGAGTACTTTGAAGATGACGGTCGTGACAATCATCAACGAGGTATTTAGCACTTTTTCTAGGATGAGTTTGTGAACTTAATTGTCAGGCCTCCTGATGTCTCTTTATAATACCTCTCAGTGAGGTTATTTTCCTGTGTCATTAAATAATTGCATCAAAAATATAATAATAATACCTCTCAATGGAATTCATAACAGAAAAAAATAGTCATGAATTTCATCTCTTCCTTAAGAGACTACTCCAGAGGCCATGCAGTTCTCTTTAAACTCAATTATCTCATGACTGAGTATCCTGATAACCTGCTAAAACCAGCAGGCATAGTGTTATTAGTGAGCCAGAAAAAGGGGACAGTCCAGAGCAGCCATCAGCTGTCTTCCTTTCCTTGCAATCAGTTCCTTCATATCCCCTATAACAATGGCAGAAAAATTTCTCTGCCATCACTGCCAGGTCTGTATCAGATGCTTTTCCTTTCACAATAAATTCCCCATCCTCAGAGGGCTCTATGTGGTAACTTGCAGGGTTCAAGTGCAAGTAATTGGGAGCTTTCCACATCTTCCTCATGCACCTTCCATTATTTCTGCAGAGGTGAAGGCTGCATACCTCTGCAGCCCTGGTCACATTGACTATGTAGCTCCCTAAATCAGAGCTCACAAACTGCTTCACATTGGTACAGTTGCCCTAGAAATGGAGAAAAATAAATGGCGTTTAGTGGTTCTCCTGATTACAGTTTCTAAGCCCACAAGGTGGTTCTTTGAATTTGATTGAAACCTTACAGCTTGGTTCTGGTTGGTGAACTCTTAGTCTCCTAGTTATGATGGCACATGAGTCTCAGATCAGAAAGGGGAGAGGTCTCGGGGACAGGAGATAGAGAGTATGTAACAGTCAGGCTAAGCAAACAAACTTGGAAATGGGCCCCAGAATCAGCATATACAACCTTGCCTTCCTCCAATTTACATCCCACTCTCCCCTGCCCCCAGCTCCCAAGTTAATGGATGTGAAAAGGAGAGGAACACACCCAAATTAGAAGCCATGCCAGAGCTGCTGTCTCAGGATACTTTCCAGGTATGCGGTGCCTCCACAGTTGTATCAGAACCTGAATTGTTATATTCCACCATTTGTTGTCAAGCATCAACTTGTAGCCTTCTGGGTTTTCCTGTTAATTATCCTCAAATAGCAACTGTCTTACATCTCCATATACAATTAAAACACAGAAGAGCCTGTAAGACTGTGCAATGTGGTAACCCCAAATATGAGAAGCCTTGCATGTAATGTTTACCTATTCCAAAGAAGTCTCCCAAAGGTCCAGCAGGGAAAAACATTGGAAGCAATGGTGGTGGCAGGTCACCATACCTTGGGGCAGTATAGCAACCCATTTTATAATCTAGTTAATCATTCACATTGCTATTCAGTATGTACAGTTATAGTAAGAGTGATGACTACATTGTTTTCAGCTTTTCTTGGTCACCTGTATCCTGTGACTCATTACTGGGAATATGCACACCCCTCAGAGACCAGCCTTGGCTGGAGACTGCTCCCTGAGGGAGGAGGCAGGAAGAAGCCAGGTAAAGGGCGAAACAGTCTATGTCCAGAGAATACCTCACAGACTGACAAAGTAATTTTCGTGTGTGTGGTTCCTATTATTATTCTAAACAGAGGCCACCTGGGTTGTGCTACCACCTTCCTGAGGGAGCTCTTCTCCTGGGCCACGTGGGGGTTGGAGTGGAAATATCACACCTGGAAAGTCAGAAATTGATCCTCCCAGTGTCTACCTAGTTCTCCTAGGTGGACATAGTCATAAATCATTTCATGAAGGCTATCTCAGCAGCAACAGGTTGAGACTATGAAGTTCTAAGAATAATATCAAATTACCATGAACTTTCAAAAACTGCAACTTCACAAAAAGTGTTGAGGGTGCCAGTATTATATTCAAGGCAAATTGTGATACGCTCTAGAGATATAAACAAATGACATCTGGACATACAGAAGAGATTGTGATTAACATAGACTGGGGAGAACTAGGTAGATTTCTTAGAGTCAATGATATCTCAGCTGGGAGAAATTTAAAGATATAAACATCTTATTTTAAATGCTATTAATTTTCAGCTGATTTCTCTGTAGAGAAAAAAATAACTTCAATGTGGAGATTTAAAAGTTACTACCTATTTCTACTTCTTAAAATAGGATATCACATTTTATGTAGTGGTTACAGTCAAGGTCTCCATCCTCAGACTGTGTGTGGTTAATGCCAGTTCCACCACTAACTAGGCTAAACAGCCGTTGACCTGGTCAGGTTCCCTCTCTAGTTTCCCCATCTGTAAATGAGGATGAGTGTCAAGACCTCATATGACCAGTAAATGAGTAAATCCAAAACAACAAACTTTCAGCACAAAGTAAATATTCATCAAATGTCAGCGTTATGATTACTGCCTTTATAAAAATTAACTGTATTTATAGAGCTCTTTCTATGTATCAAGTTCTGATTTGGTACTTTTATTCTGAAGCTGGTTTATCATAGGGGTCATGAGAGCTTTTTTACAGTGAGTTCTGCAAAAAACAGAGGAAATACTTTTAAAATCATTAAATATACCTTCAAGGTACTGACTTACCTCAGATGAAGTTAAATTCATGTCTCCCCAAATAACAATGCCTGCAGCTCCCAAGGCAGCACTTTCTCCTATGGTACTGACTAGATCTTGCTAGATGGAAGAGAGTAGAGTTCATTATTAATTTGAATTTGAATAAAACTACCCACCAGGAATTGGGATTAGGAGCTGAGTTCAGTACAATAGGGCCGGGATGGAGCTCATATAATCCACTTTCTTAGAGTGAAACAAATGAATGAACCAATTCTCAAAATGACACTCTATAACCATATGCAAAAACATATAAATATTTTTAAAGGAAAACTTAGATTTTTCCATGCAGTGTATTATTTCGGAAACACAGTCTGTTAACAGTTAATCAAATGTTATTCACTCGAAATTAGTTCGGGGTGTATGTCCACAAGCCAGATTACAATACACCCCGAACTAAATGAGTAAATCCAAAACAACAAACTTTCAGCACAAAGTAAATATTCATCAAATGTCAGCGTTATGATTACTGCCTTTATAAAAATTAACTGTAAAAAACCCGGAAACTTATTTATAAAACCCGGAACTTATTTATAAAAAATTGGGGTATTTATTCTCACATGTTTAAACTTGTCACCTTCAAAGTAGTCTTCATTAGATGCAATACACCTATTGAGATGCTTTTTCCACTGCTCAGAAGTTTAGAGATTCATCGATTTGAATGCCTTTTAGTGCTTCTGCCATTTTTTGTTTCAGCTCTTACACATTGGCAAAACATTTCCCTTTGAGAACATTTTGATCCAGGAAGACAAAAAAATGTCATGTGGGGAAAGATCAAGTGAATAGGGAGGACAGAGCATGGGGATCATGCTGTTTTGGGTCAAAAATTGCTGAACATTCAGCGAAGTATGGGCTCATAAATCACCCATCATGAAATGGACAAATGAGTTGAAAGAATCTCCACAGAAAAATTCACTAAAGCTGAACGCAGTCTCTTACAACAATGCTAGCAGGTGCACTGATGATGAGTTCCTAAAACACCTAGCAGGGGAAGACTGAACTACAAGGGACCCACGTCGTATGTACATGACCCATAAATAGAATCCAAAAGGTTTCCTTCTCCAGGTGCAATCTTCTTAATTAGGTTCCTTTTCAATATTGCAACATGTTTCTGCAGAACTTTACTTACTCAGATGGGTTTGTATCATTTCAATTCCAAGGCCAGGTAAACAAGCCGTGTGAAGGGTTTGCAGGCTCTGGTTTGGTCCAACTTTTATATTTGGTCACTGAATTTATCTGTGTTTAATTTCAAAGTACCTGACTTCATGGGCTTTACTAATGACTCATAAAATCATGGAGAAGCTACCGGGATTTTCTGCAATATGGGTAAGAGAGAAGAAGTTAAGATTCCAACAGAAAGAATTTTAATTTTATAATCTTAAAGGATTATTGTTTTAGTGTTTAAAAGTAAACACGGATCTTGATTGTTTTGTGGGAAAAATTGATAGTTGAACATATGTCATTGGTTTCCCAGTTTATTAGATTATAACATCTTCCCCTAGTCATTAGGATACTATTTGCCTTTGACTCCATGGTTGAATTTTCACCAGTCATATGCTGGAAAAGTTAATGGGTGATTTAGTGGGAAATGAAGAACCTTAAACTGTATTTTTCCTTGTTCACTTCATATTAATATCAGTACTTGACAAATAAATCTCCTTATCTGATACTTTTATAGTTCACCATTGAAAGGTTTTACAATTCAGTTCTTAAAGTTTTTTTCCCCCCGTACCTTTCAAAAAGGGAAAATATTTTGGTTTAAACTAATTACCCTTTCAGGTTCACATTTATTTTCATTTTCATGACCATAGTGTGTGCTGAACAGATCAGAGCTGACATGACAGGAAGGGGAGGAGCTTTTATGAGGCCTAAATAAGACAGTGTAAATAAAAGGATTTAGAAAATGATCATTGTTACAATGAATAGAGACAGAGGAGGAGTCATCTATGTAGCAACCAGATTGTAGACTCTGTTGGGTCCATGTCCATTGCCTACTTTGGCAAAAACAAAAAAATAGAAGAGAAGAACTCCTCACTGCACTCCCTTTGAAACTTCCCTGAAAACAGTGACGTAATATTCACATGGTGTAGTCAGGGGCAGAAATCCTCAAGAGCTCTCCTTTGGGTTAAGGTGTCATCATCAAACAAGGAGAAGAACATAGGTTATTGATCTGTATTCTGTTAGGTATGGAAGCTACAGATGTTTGTGGTAGAAGCCATGCCTTCTGAGGCTGATATAAGTTTCTTCCAAATGAGTTATCAAACTAGTTTCTCATCAAATTAGTTCACTGTCGCCTAGCTGAGAGCAGGGTGCTGTAGGAATCACAAAGCAGCTATGTTTGGGGGATCAGAAATGCAAGAGCATGACCCAGTGAGTATTACAGATCACATACAAAAGGCCTCTGGGAGTAGATTGGCACCAGATGAGAATATGAGCCACATGGATGGTGTCACTCGAAAGGAGAAAGAAAAGAGCAAAGCAGAGGTGGTGGAAATGAGGTAGACAATAAGGAAGACCACGAAGAAGATGAACTGCAGCTGAGAGTCCTGAGTGATGCCCTTAAAGATAAACTCAGCACCACAGAGTGATTTTCTTTATCTAATTTTTTTCAATTTTATCTGTATCTGTATCACCCAGACTTTATTTACTGATGAGCGTAGTGAATTTTCTGTTCCTGAAAATATTTTTTTAAAAGCAATAATATGCCGAGGATGTTATTTTAAATATATATATATATATATATAAAATAAAAGCAGAGGTGGTGAAAATAAACCTCCCAGGTCCCAGTGTGGCAAAAGGCTACTTTGCCCCTCCCCACGTTCCTCGGACCCAAATCAAGGTTCAGCAGAAGAAGTAGGGACACCCAGAGGACTCAGCCTCCTCACTTGTGTGTCCATCTCCAGTGCATACCAGAGTGCATGGAAGAAAGGTGCCCACTGTGGGGAGCCGGAGCCTTACTAGTGAGCTCCCTGTGTGCACTACCAGAGAGAGCAGTAATTATTTACTGGGTCGTAAACATCTTTAAATCTATAGCCAAAGAAACCCTTTTTATTATTTATTTTAAAAGTCCAGCACACAGAAGGAACTGGAGGCCATCATCTTCAGTGAAATAACTCAGAAACAGAAAGTCAAATGCCTCGTGTTCTCACTTAGAAGTGGGAGCAAAACAATGAGTACATAGGGACATACACAGCGAAATCATAAACATTGGAGACTCTGAAAGCTGGGAGGGTGGGAGGGGATGAGGGATGAGAAGGATGAGAAGTAACTTACTGGTACAATGTTCCCTATCCAGGTGATGCATGCATTAGAAACCCAGACGTCATCACCATGCAATATATCCGTGTACCAAAACTGCACCTGTACTCCCTAAATCTGTCTGTCTAAATAAATAAAGCTTTAAGAGGCACAGCAGCAGGTTTTATCTAGGTTTATGTAGGTGAACTAGGCAATATTCTGCGTGAAATGAGGTTTTATTGCCTTCATATTATTCCCCCAAGCTATGGCTGGTGTCTGAGAGTCCACTCTGAAATATCCCATATTTAAGTTTAAGGCTTTGATACCTTTTTAAAAAGTGATGACCATGCCACACCTATTTCTGTTGTGCTTTACATTTTTATATGTATGTTTTCATTTGATTTTCATAATACTTCTGCTAGGTGAATAGGGCAGGTAACTCTGTCCTATTTTCAGTACATTAAGACACTGAGGTTCCAGGGAGGTTAAGAGATTTGTTACTTATTGGTTAATCTTTTTTCTAATCTTAAGTGTGTGTGTGTGTGTGTGTGTGTGTGTGTGTGTGTGTGTGTGTGTTGGTTAATCTTTTTTCTGATCTTTGTGTGCATATGTGTGTGTTTTAAGATGCAGTCACTGTTGGTAAGGTCAAAAGTGGAATCTATTAATGGTCATTTAGAGTTTGGTACAAATGAATATCAGCTTTTAAGAAAAATTTGTGGGCAGGTTTTTATGGTGCATTGGGTACAATGGTGGGTACACTGATGGTTTAAAACACTTGGAAATAGCTTGCCATTTAGCAGCAGAAAGGGCGCTCCATTTTTTTTCTGAGAGGGACCACAGCATTTCCAAGGCAGTAGCTACATAAGAAAGATTACCACAGGTTCACAGATTGTCCAGAATGTTCCAGTAAGCTAAACAAATCTTTTGTAATGAACATTTAGTTCCTTAAAGTTTATTGTCTCTTCCAAAGGTAAACTTATTATCAGTAAAGAAAGGAACTCCTTTGAGCCAAATATCGAAAAGGGAAAGCTTCATAAAAGAAGGTGGTATTTAACTCTCGATTCAACTCCAGAGTAGTCAAGATGATTTTGTAAAGATTTAGATAACTTTTTTAAACCTTCCAGAGAGTCATGATTTCCAGTCATTCTTCATTCAGTCATGTATCGCTAATTTTTCTGGGTAGTATGAATATCAGTTTACTATAAAGGTTTTTTTTCCCTTCTTCATCTCATGAAAGGTATTGGAGGCACAGCATTCATCATATTCATACCTACCCATCATTTCTCCCTCTGATGAATACACTCTACTCTACAGATGTTCCATAAATACCCACTGGTCAGAGCAGAGGCCTCTCCTGGGTGTTTCCTAAGTCTTCTCCTTAGGATGCCTAATGCTCAGAGTGTCTTTATTTTAACACACACTGGGGGTGAATTGAAATTTGTCACAGTGGAAAGAGAAGAAATGCTTCTGTTAAAACATATCATGTTACATTTAGTAATACCTTAAAACATTGCTTATGTGAAGGCCTGAACAAGTATCAAGTCTTCTCAGTGTAGTTACACTGCACATAATTATCCAAATCCAAAGGTTAGCATGCCAACTACTCTGCCTATAAATTTCCATTTAAGGGGCCAGACTAGCAAAGACAGAGGAAGGGCAGGGAAATCTGGCTGAAGGTTTACCTATTTTAAAAGTCACTCTCATGATTTGCATGAAGTCTTTGGCAGCATATACAGCTTATAAAATAAACAGATAGAATCAAACTTCTATCTGTAAATTTTAACCAGAGCTATAAAACCGTTTACTAGTGATTCAAGTATTGAATGTAGAACTCTTAGCAACTTTCCACCAGCTGTGATCTTACAGGTGGCTAAATCTGTAGACTGCTTTTCACATATCTGCCACCTTTCTCATAACTTTTTTAATTAAAAAAATTATTTGTATTAAAAAACCATAAAATTTACTCTTAGTCATGTTTAAGTGTGCAATTCATTAGTGCTACATATATTCACATGGCTGTACCTCCCTTATACCTTTTGTTACAACTGGAATCATACTTTAAAAAGAAAAAGAAAGCACTTTTTAAAAAAACCTCTTGATATTTGAGATGGTAAAGCCAGAAGCAGAAATCCCTCCAATTTCATTTCCACATGCATGTGCAAACACTACATTTTAAAACATTCTTCCTGCCGGGCTCGGTGGCTCAACTCGTAATCCCGCGCCTTTGGGAGGCTGAGGTGAGTGGATTGCCTGAGCCCGCGGGTTCGAGACCCGCCTGGGCAGCAAGACCTCATCTCGACAATAAATCAAAAAACCAGCCGGGCGTGGTAGCGCATGCCTGCAATTCCGGCTACTTGGAAGGCTAAGGTGGAAGGATCGCCGGAGCCCAGCAGGTCGAGGCTGCGGTGGCTGGGAGTGGCCACTGCACTCCAGTCTGGGTGACAGAGTGAGACTCCAACTCAAAAATAAATAAATAAATAAAAAATAAATATATAAAACATTCTTCCTGACTCCATAGCCTGTTCACCAACAATCATTCCAACAAAGTTCCAAAAAGGCCAACTGTAGGGGGGAGTACAGTCAAGGACAGGAAAGTGGAAGTGTAGTATTTGCAGGTATCTCACTTTAACCCCTTTCTACCTGACTTCATTCTGCAAATAAATAGATAAGGTAATCAATCTTCAACCTAGATCAATTACGAGTCTAAGTGGATGACTGCTCAAGGAAGAATTACACTCCTAGCTAACAGACCAATCATTGGAGTTCTTCTAAGACCACAATTAACAAAGAAACGACTCTCTTGGAGGTAGGGAGGAAATCCCCCAAGGAAATCCCCCAAGCAAGGAGCTTCTTACCTTAGAAAGAAAAAATAAGGGTTCGTCTCTGTACCCCAGCCTTGTGTAGACAAATACAGGTAAAGCATAGTCATGGGATGTCATGGTGGAGATCCTCATGGATTCATGCACCCGAAACTGTGAGAAACGCAGAACATTGTCACCATCTCCAAGGGATTTCCTGATGCCAATAGAAGGATATAAAGCAGCACTGCTGTTCCAGAGCCATGAGAGCTCGTTGTTCCTCAGAACTTCCTCTTCTGGACATGACCCCGTATAGTTTGGGGCATAAATATTATAATTATGGCAATCAGGATATAAATAATAACCCCAAAGGCCTTTGGGTCGGCTCTTAATTCCCAAGGTGATGGTTTCCTTCATGAAAGCTTTAGCACTTTCTTCAAAGGTCTCTTTGGCTAAATATTCAATATCAGTAGCAGATATATTCTTTTGCATATCAGCAATAAGTTTTCTTGACTTCTGTCTGTAGACATCTTTTGCGTTCCAGTTCCGGGCCCACTGGGGTCGCCAATATTCCCAATCTATCACAGCAAGTCCACTGAAATCTTCAGCAGGGATGTAATAACTAATATCCTGGTCGGCTTTTTCCAGATGTACTTGCAAACTTATGTTCTGAGGGAGACCCCCATTGATGGGGACCCCCTGTGATGTATACCATGGATAATACCCCAATCTGTTGACATAAAATATAGTGACATTTTGCCCTCTAGCTTTGGCTAGTGGACTTCCCATCACCTGAAACATTTTCAGATTTAGTCTTACATTATATTTTATCAAACACTGATCTGTTGGAGCATTCCAAGCAGCTATAAAAGGTTTTCTTTGATAAATTGGAAGTTGAGCAGGTTTTAAAGAAGAGATAGACTTCACAATAAAAAACATAAGGAGCCACGGAGTGAGGTGTACTGGTTGGACAACACAAAGCCTTAACTGTCCTTCCGATAATGGTTTCATGATCATGATAAGATGAAAATCTTATGTTATCTTCTGCTTTAATACTCTCAAGGCCTGTGGAGAGATTTAAGTTTCTGTTAGTAATACTTCTGAGGAAAATGACTCAGATATTGAATGGATATTATTTCATATTCTATTTTTAAAGTGTATTTTATTTACAGATCTTAAAGAGAGAACTACAAATAAATTGAGACATAGAAGCAAGTTGGTGAACTAGTTTCTATTTAGGGGCAAGCAATGCAATTCAACAAACATTAATGGAGCACCAGAGCCTCTGTCCAGAAAAGAGAAAGAAAAAGATGTTGTCCTTGCCTTCCAGGGAGCCCATGATCAAAGAAAGATGTGAAATAATATTCCCTGTCATTTTGGAAAACTCATAAAATCCTAGGCATTGTGCCTAAGTACTTTATAGATATTTATTTCCATTAATCTTGTCATAACTGTGTAAGGCTTTTCATTACATTTCCATCTTACAAACTTGGAAACTGAGGCTGAGAGAGATGAAGAGGCTTGCCTGATATCACGTTGCATGGAAGACAAGGCAGTGTAAAGTTTTAATAAATAATAAAAACGCACAACTAGTACTACCTAATCATTTATCATTTACCTAATCATTTACTTCTCCTGGGAGTAGGAAGCAGGAAGGAGGGAAAGTGATTTAGTGGCAAGGAATGCCTCAGAGTAGACACTTGAGTTGAGGGACAAGGTGGGTAGGTGTTTGGATGGTAGAAGAGGGATGAGGAGAGCGACTACTTTAGTCATCTCTCTATAAAGCTACCATAATTATTTTTAAAAAATCTCTTGAAAGCATTAGGTGGCATAAAATGTTATAGTCTTCTATGTCATTAAGATTAAAATGCATTTTGGTTACACCTGATGCCTAGTGAAGTTAAGGTCTCCAGTAGACTTTTGTTCTTGACTGAGTACTTAGGACATGAGCCCTTTCCTCTGTATTGAATTCTGTACGGTAGATGAGGGGGAGACCCAAAAAAACCCAGAACTATTTTTTTGGAGACCTGGCCCCTTGTAGTACAGGCTTCCCCCACTAGGTGAGTGTTCTAGGAACCCATAGGTATCAGCATACCAGTTATTACTGCGAGAGGTTGCCCTCGGCTTCAGGGGCCTTTTTTTTTTTTTTTTTTTGGAGATTCTTTCAAGGCATTTGCCCGTTTAATGATGGGTGATGTACAAGTGTGCCTGCCCACATTGCACAGGTGTTCAGCAGTTTTTGATCAAAGTAGTTTAGTCTTTGTACCCCACCCTTCCCTATTCAACCGATCTCACCCTAGTGACTTTTTGTTTGTTTGTTTCCCCGATGAAAAATGTCCTCAAAGGAAAACCATTTCGCCCATGTGTAAGAACAAAAAAATGGCAGAAGCACTAAAAGGCATCATCATTGACAAGTTCAAAAACTGTGTTGAGTAGTGGAAAAAGTATCTCCATAGATGTATTGCATGAAACGAAGGAGAATACTTTGAAGGCGACTGAAGTTTAAATATGTAAAAATAAATACATAAGTCCCCCCCACCCCCCATCCCATATGTCTTGGTGGAAGGCAGGCCCGATGTTTTATTAAATAAACCAAAATATCCAGGCACTCTCTCAACCTTTGTTGCACTTTGGGCGTTGGAATACAACCTTGGCCAGGCCAACTAG
Source organism: Carlito syrichta (assembly GCF_000164805.1). Classification (NCBI taxonomy): domain Eukaryota; kingdom Metazoa; phylum Chordata; class Mammalia; order Primates; family Tarsiidae; genus Carlito; species Carlito syrichta. The sequence continues at coordinate 648,295 of NW_007246811.1, read as the reverse complement.
ACGCATGCTACTCTGGGCTTTGCATTGGGATCTTGAGATTCTAAGGGGCCAAGGTGGTGTGCCAGAAGTGATAGTGTCCAGGAGCAGCAGGCCCTGGGGGCATTCAGAAGGTGGCAACTGCTGTCAAGTGGCAATATTGTCCTCCAGAGACAGTACTGTCAAGTGGCAACATTGTCCTCCAGAGACAGTACTCTTCCGTTCAAGTGAGTGAGATGTAATTTTGGCTGCTTACAACCAAGAGCTCCAGTTGACAGAGGCTCTTTTCCATGGACTCTTCGGCTTATGTGCATTTCCCCCAGCAAAGCCCATCACCTGTGCTCTGTAGGTTGCTTGGAATGATCATTTTTAACCACCAGGTGCCACCTGTCAGACTTCATAGTGTTTCTCAAGCCTTTGAGGTAAACCAAAAGGTAAACAACAATTTTTCTTTTTAATTAAAGCATAGCCAGTGCAATGGGTCACGCTTGTAATCCCAGAACTTTGGGAGGCCAAAGCAGGAGAATCGCTTGAGCCCAGGAGTTCCAGTGCAGCCTAGGCAACATAGTTGAGAGGACAGATCGAGAGTGGGAAATGCATTATTTTTTAATCTTGTTCTTAAACCTTAATAAAATGATGAAAAAGTAGAAGCTATGTTTTTGGAGAAATGCACACTCTAGGAAAAATTTACCTGGCCGACTTTGCCTTTTCAGAAACAGACTTCCTGGTGCCAGGTATCAGATATTTCACAGCAGCAATCAAGCTTGCCTAGAATAAAGGGTATTTACAAGGCCTAAGACATCATGCATTGGGTAATGATTGTAAAAGTCATGAAACTTGTAATTACAAAAGTTATGACCGTCCAGAGGGGAGCAGGTGGGAATTCAATCTTCCAGTTAAATGGGCCCTACCTACAGGGAAGCCAAGATCCCCCAAAGCTACCCACTGGGAATGTCTAGGAGATAAGGAGAAATCCACCCTCCATTAGCTCTAAGGAATGTCGTTGGGGAAGGTTCAGGAGCACTGGAATCCTTATCACGCCCTTCTCTAGGGACTATGATAATGTAGGCAGATAGTAACGGGTCTCTGCGTCAGAGGTTCGCAGGTGGTGGATAAGAAAGTCATGGCAGTCACGTCTACCTGATTGCAACATCTCCAAGGGAAAGGATTTAAGCCAAGACTGGAGGAGCTACGGTGCCACACTCACCTAGAGCGTAGGCCCAGTCGCTGTCTGTAGGGGGTGGGGAGCAAACTTTTCTTAAATAGATCTATCTTCTCTCACCTCTTTGTGTGCTGCAATTCTTTGCATTGCTTGGATCTCTGGGTTGCCAGCGCGCACCTCCAGCCTGCCCGGCTCCAGTGGTGCTGCGCTTCCCTGTGCCTCTCCCCCTCCATTCATCCATCTTCACCCTATCCGTGCCCTCACAATAGCGAGATCTTGACTCTATAAAATAACAATAGTAATAAATAAATAAATAATCAGAAAAATAAGCTGAGCATGCTTGGTGGCAACTCCTGTAATCCCAGCGACATGGGAGGCTGAGAGGAAAGGATCACCTGAGCCCAGGAGGTCAGTGTTGTGGTGAGACATTATCATGCCACTCTGCATCCCAGCGTGGGCTACAAAGTGAGACCTTGACTCTGTCAAAATAAAGAAATGGAGGGGGAAGAGAGAGAGAGAGAGAGGGAGGGAAGGAGGGAGGGAGGGAAGGAGGGAGAGAGAATGTGAGAGAGGGAGAACTTTTACACTTTTTAAAAATAAGACAATATTTTGACACATGGATTGACTTCCTTTCATGAAAGTTTTCTCTGTAGCATGCATTGCTGCATGATAGCATTGGCAAATAATTTTAAGTAGTGTAAAAAGCTTTATTCAAAGACATTTAAGAAATTCCAATTAGATGAATATATGCAGCCAAGTGCAGTGGCTCACACCTGTAATTCCAGCACTCTGGAAGACTGAGGCAGGAGGATTGCTTGAGGCCAGGAATTCAAGGCCAGGTTGCGCAACATAGCAAGACCTTGTCTCTACAAAAAATCAAAAAATTAGCCAGGTGTGGTAGCATGCACGTATAGTCCCAGCTCCTCAGGAGGCTGAGGCAGGAGGATTACCTGCACTCAGGAGACTGAGACGTGGTGAGCCATGATTGTGCCACTGCCCTCCCGCCTGGGCAATAGAGTGAGACCCTGAATCAAAACAAAGGGGGGATATACACAAAATATCAACTCTTAAGAACTATAGAGATACATATTTTAATTTATTGAGTAAATATTTGTACTCCTCCACAACACAAAGATGATCAAGATTACCCCACTGAAACTGTCAGAGGAGGGAGGGGTGGGATAGGCAATAGAGGGAAACTGCTAGGGGAGGGAGGGGCATACCTCATCAACAAGGGTACCTGCATAATCAATGTTTATATACCTAATCCTGAAGTGTACCCCACGTCTTTATAATAAAATTTTTTTTTAATTACCCCACTTAGTAATATGAAAGTATAGAATACTGCAGATCTAAATGATAGTTTGAGGAGAACAGTATTTTCAAGGGAATCTGATTTTAGAATAAGAAAAAAACTGTTCCTTGATTTAGTTTTTGTTGCTATTATATTTTGTCTCAGGGTAAGAAAACAATTTGCACATGGGTTCATTAATGGGTGGAGGAATCTTTTCTTTACATTTAAAATTCAGTTCTTGTAAGAAAAGATTACATTTGTCAACAACAACAAAAACTACTCTGCCAGAACACTTCCTGCTTTGTGTTTCATTCAAACCCCCTGCTTTCTGCAACATCCAATCTAGGGCAAATCCCTGCTTTCTTAGACTCTCCCCCAAACTACCCAAGCAAAACCTAGACCATATGATAGGTTCTTTCTAGCATCCTCTCACTGAAACACCCTACGGTTCTCCATTCTCCCTTCCCACAGCAAATGATTAACTCCAGGTGTGTTCCTGGTGGTCTTTAGGACTCGGACACCTGTGTGAAGGCAGAGGCACTTAATGTTCATTGGTATATGAATTTGGGACACTTTTACCAAGCACTTTCTATGTACCAAGCTCCCATCCTAAGTCTGGGCACTACAGTTGTGAGCAGAACTGATTCGAGCGCCTGTCCCGACAGACGTTTTGTTCAGCTTCAGTGAATTTTTTTTCCTGGAGATTCTTTCAAAGCATTTGCCCATTTCATGTTGGGTGATTTACCAGCACACCTGCTCACACCATGCTGAGTTTTCAGTAGTTTTTGACCCCAAATGGCATGACCTTCATGTTTTACTCTCCCTGTTCACCCAAGCGACTTCTTTTTGTTTCCTGGATTTAAAAAATCCTCAAAAAGAAACATTTTCCCAATGTGAAAGGGATGCAAAAAAAAGGCAGAAGCACTAAAAGGCATCACAATTGACAAGTTCAGAAACTGTTTTAAGCAGTGGAAAAAGCATCTCAGTAAGTATATTGCATCATAGAGTACTTCAAACAGGCTGAGGTTTAAACATGTAAGACTACACAATTTTTTAATAAATAAATTCTGGGGTTTTTTTGATCCCCCTTGTATTATAAGTCAATAAGTTAATGCTAGTTTAGTTTTAATTTTGACTACAACTCTAAACTTCCGTTCTTACACACTCAATGTAATTTTTTTTTTCATTCACACAACATGGTAATCCATTCTAATCTTTAAGATTAGAGCAAATACTCTGGAAGCTTTTAAAAGCATGCACTTCCCTTTCATATTAGTGTATTAGTAGAAGGAATTGATTTTCCAACTACAACTCTTCTATTTCTTGTTATCATGATATCGAGATTTTGTTTACAAACTTTTAATAAGCCAAGCATCTGCTTCTAGAACCATCAGGGTTTAAAGAAGTATCTTAAAAAGCCATGGTTCCTATGGAATTCAGTAAATGTACTGCCTTAAGTCAAAACCTCAAGAATAGTACTGACCAAAGTGACATTTTGTTGCAGTGATAAAAGATATACTTACAAATATTTATCTGAATGAGCAGAACTACCAAGTTCAAAGGTTTATGCCCAATTCTACAGAACTAATTACTAGCCTGTTTTCTAAAAGCTTATTACAGCAACAACCAAAAATTGGCATCCATTTTTTTTTCTCTAACAAGCTTCTCTTTTGGAATACCAATGTTCTGCAAGCTAGTGCTAAGTGTTCAGCAGAAGAAACAAAGTATTTTAACGGTAGAGTTTCTCAATTTTAGTTTTTCTTAAACGTTCCATAAATTTTTCTTAAAAACTTCTTGCCTATTGGTTTACAATATAATCCACTTTATGATACTATCTCTTTAATACTCATAATTCATCATTAGGTACTGAATTTTATTATAATTCTATTTTATATTATTATCAAATATCACTAGATCTTCTCTGTCTGAACAAATTTTTAGAACTCCTGTGCTATCTCAATTGTACACAACTGCTGTCTTTTCAGTCTTCTTAAAAATAAGCTTACGTTTTGTATATTTATATGGAAATGACTATTTCAGTATCACTTGCACTGGTGGTAAGTCCACTATTATTCAGTGTGAAAGGCTGCATTCTTTATGAAGCAAGACATGTTGCTTTTTTTTAGATAAGAAAATATAGTTTATTTATAAGGAAAGTGAGAGACAGAAAGAGAGAGAGGATTCATCTCTCCAAGGTAGGAGAGGGGGCCAGAGCTTAGGAAACATGCTGGTGGCCATAGCTCAAAGAGCACGTGGCTATACCAGAAACTACTAAGGCAATGGCCACATTTTGCATTTTTAGGAAATGCATCCTGAAGGAAAATAAGATTTTATTTGTATAAGAGTATATTCTTAGTGTTTGTTTAAAAGTATTACCTCTTTAGGAACTGAAATTTCTTGCAGTCAGGATCAACAGCTTTTCTTGAAAACACACACAAATCTTAGGACCACGTTTTGAATAAAATGTTCCCTGTGTCAGCCTGTTCCTAACTAAGCTCCTTAAAATAACACTAAGTTGATTTAAATCTTCAGCTTTCTAATTAAAGTTTTTGAACTAAAAAGCTATCCGGTGGTTTGCAAAACGTTACTTAAGTCCTTTCAATATTTATAGTCAAGACTATAACTTTTTTTTTTCTTTTCTGGAGTTAGAATCTTACTCTGTCACCCAGATTGGAGTGCAGTGGCACACTTGCAGCTCACAGCAGGTTCAACCTCTTGGGCTCAGGCGATCCTTCCACTTCAGCTTCCTGAATATCTGGGACTACAGGAGCATACCACCATGACTGGCTGATTTTTTTTTTTTTTTTTTTAATTTTTTAGAGTTGAGATCTTGTTATGTTGCCCAGGCCAGTCTCAAACTCCTGGACTCAAACAATCCTCCTGCCTCGGTCTCCTAAAATGCTTGGATTATGGACATGAGCCACCGTGCCCAGCCAAGATTATAACTTAAACACTCCCATGCCCCTAAATATGACCCACACCATTGACTAGGAGAGCTGGGAAACTAGTCAGGATAAACAGACAGAAACCAGGTATGGAGAGCTGAAGCCTAACCTCAGGTCTGAGGACCAGAACAATCTTTAAACAGAAAAGCTGAACTCAGGTTCTCCAGGTCCTTGACCTGAATGTCAGAGGACAAGACTGGAGGGGAATGGCAAGCATTTGAGAGGACAAAGGTTGTGGCCAGATCACATTGTTCTGTCTTGAGAAAACACGACTTTATTTCAAATCCTGCCCCAGTCTTGACAAGAATGGCTTGGAAACTAGGGTTAGCTTGGCTTTGCAAATGGCACCCATCTCTCTGTATAGGCGCACATATTTTAGCCAGGTAAGAAATTTAAGCAAGGAGAAATGTGCTGGGAGTGACTGACTTCCACCTGTTTGCAATGATGAAAGAGCACATTTCTAGTGGAAACAGATTATTCAAAATTTCTATCTAAATTACCAACGCACAAAACATTCCACCTAAAAATTCTGCTTCTATGGAATTCATTGTAGCAATGCTTATAAACTACCAAGACTGGAAACAAATGTCCATCTTTAAGAAAAAGGTTAAATGAAGCATGACCTTGTATACAATGAAATACTTTTCAGCTGTAACAAAGAATAAGATTATCTCTGCATATTGATAAGGACATTCATGAGACATTAAAATACTCTTTAAAATATATATTGGTTTTACATATGTGTCTGTATATGTGCTTCATATTTTTAAAAAGTAAGATGTGTATGAATGCTGCCATTTTTCCATGAAAATAACATATGTGTGTGTGTACATACACACACACACACACACACACACACACACACACACATATACACACACACATTTTTTTCTTTGTGTGTGTTTGTGTATACCAGGGGTGCCAAAAAATGTATACGCATTTTAAGACATATTATCTATGTATTACTTTTCAAAGTTGAATGGGATTACAGTATCAATGTCTAATATGTCATTCATTCAAAAGATGGCATTAATCAAATAAATGCAAGAATTACTATGGACAGGTAGAACAGTCAAATAAAATGGCAGAAGCATAGTTTTCCTTCAAGGAGTGCAAGGCCATTTTGAAGTGGTATTTGAAATTCTAGGACAATGGATAAGATGAAATGATACAGTTCATTTTCCCCTAAGTTCTCCTGACTTAACAGCCCTTGACTCCCCAGATGAGTGACCTTAAAGGATGTACCTTAAAAAACCAGCTACACTGGTGACACTTCCAGAAGAAATTGAAACAGCATGCAGAGCAATACAAGTGAACACTTTCGTCAGCGTTGCTCATGAAGTAGTTCTCAGAAATCAGTAATCATAAATATCTGAATGCTCTTGGCAACCACTTTGAGCATCTATTGTAATTGCAGAAGTCAAATGTGACTTGTAATCATCTTTTGTTATTGGTATATAATGAGTATTACAATTTTAATACAATTTTTTTCCTTGCTTAAAATGTGTGTACTTTTTTTGGCACCTCTGTGTATGTATATGAGAGGGGACCCAAGCAAACCAAGAATTTATTTATTAAAAAATGTATAGTTATTCTTCAAGGTTTAAACCCAGTTGCCTTCAAAATACTCTCCGTTTGAGGCAATTCACCTGTGGAGATGCTTTTTCCACTGTTCAAAACAGTCTTTGGTCTCGTCCATTTTGATATCTTTTAGTGCCTCTGCCATTTTTTGTTTCACCTCTTTCACAAGGGCAAAACATTTCCCTTTGAGGACTTTTTTCATCCAGGGAAGCAAAAAAAAGTCGCTCGGGACAAGATCAGGTACACAGGAGGGTGGGTCAAAGGTGTCATGCCATTTTTGATCAAAAACTGCTGAACAGTTAGATCAGTGTGTACACATGCATTTTCAACTTCCCCATCAGGAAATGGGCAAATTTGTTAAAAGAATCTCCAAAAAAAATTAGCTGAAGCCAAATGCAGTCTCTCACAACAACTCTACCTGGTACACTGATGCTGATGGATTCCTAGAACACCTTCCTAGTAGGAGAAGCCTGAACTACAAGGGGCTTGCCCTCCAAAAAATAATTCTAGTCCTTTGTGAGGGTTCCCCCTCATATATATTAGAGATAGAGAGAAAGAGCTATAGATACTGATACAGATACAGACACAGATATAGGTGCAGAAGATACAGACACAGATAGAGACAGATACAGATATAGATTTGGAAGCAGATATAATTTGTGTGCTGAGGAGTATCTCTGGAGGGATACTCAAGAAATGGTTACACTGCTGGCTTCCAGGTAGGTGAAGTATACAGCTAAGCGAGAGAAGGGCACCAGGTGAGATTTCCTTGGGAAGGAAATTTTGTTGGAATTTTGGACTATGTTTCTGTAGTAGCTTATTAAAAACCATTCATTTAATTTAAAAACTCAAAGTTCTCTGGATACATGAAAGAATACACAAATCGATTCTGACTACAGTAAAAAGGATCAGGCATGGCTTCTTCAAAAGATGGTCACATCTAAGAGGTATTATGTTACGAAGATCATTTTTATAATGTTATTTGAGAAAATGGTATATTTTTCTGCAATCTGGCAAGAAAAAATTTTTCCCAGAAAATAAGGACTTCTTTTTTTTATTATAGTTTAATTACCTATGGCAAAGAAAAATTAAGAGCTTTTAATGGTTTAGTAGGATTCAATAGGAACACTGTCAATAGGCTCAAAGAAATTGATTATTTTTCTTCTTCACAAAGTGCAATGCATAATACCAGTACATTATTTATTACAAATAGAAAGAATGTATTGAGCGTAGCAGGCCTTCTTTGACTGTAAACATGACAAAACTCTAGCTCCAACAAATGAAAGTATTTGGAGGACTGATATAAAAAGATGGTTGTTCTGTCTTATTTCTTTAATTATATACTAGTTTTGATTTATCCAACCTAATTTTAGATAAATCAGGAAGCTAGATTTTTACCTATTCAACTTCAGATAATTTTTTCTTAGATTTTCTTATAGACTTTAATTCCATTTTATTTCATCCAATTTTGATGAAGATAAACTTCAGAACTCGTTTATTCTTAAATGTTTGTGGCACTTTTTGCATTCATTTTTTATTCTTCCACACTTTATTTATGCAAATGTTTCTTCAAATCTGATTACCCTTGTGTTTACAATAGAAAATAAGAAAATCTCAGTGCAATGAAACAGAATCTAATAGAGTCGGGGTTAAAATCTTATATTCTGGAGCCAGTAACCATCAACAGCACATTATAGAAAAAGTTTCATTGTCTCATCTATTCAGTTTTTATTTCTATTGCTTTAATTTGCCTTTCCAGTATTTCCAGCTTGTGCAGATGAAGCTATCTGAGAAGATTTGGCGCATAAAGTAAAAACTGGTTAACTTGTGTTTGCATGTATTTTTCTTCTATTTTTAGGCTTAGATCCTGTATGATTAGCTACATGGATATTACACATCTCCACCTAGGCGTCTACTTTAGGTCCACCTTCTGGGTGCAGGATGAAGTTCTTGATGTTGCAATTAAATGTACCAATCAGCTTGATCACCACTAAGTTTAAATAATAAATAGTATCACAATCCCCTCTTGGGGAAGTGTACAATGATAAATAATAATATCATTTCATACATTCATACATAGTAGTTGGTTTCTATTCTCTGCCTACAAACTGAAGACTCAGATTTTGAAAATCATACTTATGAACAAGAACTTAAATTATAATTTATGAATAAGGGACAGAATCTTGCCCACCACCACTTCCCCTATGCCTTTCTGCAATCTTGTAGCCTATTCTGTGGTTGGCATTTTCACACAAGACAGATTTTCTAGCCCAGTTGGCAATCCCTCTGGACTGGATTGCTCTATGAACATCTTATTTCCACTATGTTGTGAGCACCAGATTGTTAACTGAGTCTTGCTTGAGTTTGCAATGCTCTTTGGCATTGCAACTAATGTTTCCTATCCGAAATATCCCTACCAACCTTTAGTAAACTTGACTATGAGTTGTCAACCTTGTCAAAATTAAGCAATCTGTGAAAATTTTGGTGCATAAAGTAAAAGCTGGTTAAATTGTGTTTTCATGTATTCGTCTTCTCTTTTTAGACTTCGACCTTGTATGATTAGCTATATGGATATTTCACATCTCCATCTAGGCTTCAGCACTTGAGGTATACCCTCGGGATGAAGGATGAATTCTTGATGTGCAAATCAGCCTGATCACCACTAAGTTTAAATGAAACATAGCACATGTTATCATGTGATCAAGTGAATTGTGCTTTACTTATGTATATTTTTTTAAACTTTGTTGAAATGTCAAACATAGTAGTTAATGAATCATTAATTTGTACGCATTTATGTTGAAATGTCAAACATAGTAGTTCATGAATCATTAATTTGTACGCATTAATTTGTACGCATTTTCGGAGCCACACTCTGTCACCCAGGCTGGAGAGCAGTGGCAATTTTCATACATTTTTTTAAAAGATCGTTAGGGAACTTGTTCCCTACCTCAGTTGCCCACATGATGTGAGAACTATGTTGCAATTGGATATTAATAAAGAAAGTTGAGCCTGTTCATAAATTAAAGCAACGTATACTGACTATAAATATGAAGTGAATACTTTTTGTACAAATACTTTTTGATTCTTTAAAAATAAGTTCATTTGCTCAAGACTGCTAATTGCATGCAGTCTAATCAGTCTAATTACACAAAACTTATCATTTTAAAACACTTAAAATTGAATTTTAATTTCCAAAAGTGAGTTTTAGAGAATCTCCTAATGCAATAAGGAAATTCAGAAATGTTTCACTCATGGATTCTGGCTTGCACTAAGGATGCAATAAGGCTGTTCTGAAATGCCTGTGACAAAGGCAGAAGCAATTCCAGCCTAGAGTGACAGCCAAATCTTTAACCCCCCCAATATACTGCATGAAAGAAACTTTGCTTCTTGAAGAATGGGATCTATTTTCTTGTTTTTGCATTTACATGATGATAGAGGACATGGGATTCATTTCATTTCTTTGGATCTATTATGAACCCTAGATCCATGTTTGGTAGACTTCATTCTGTGAAAAAGACAATTAGTGATCATTTCTGTTGGAAAGTCACATCATTTGCAATTGTATTATATGTAGAAACATTCAAGGAATATGCTAACTAAGGAGACTAAAGTTTCAGCAAACAAGTTAGTATAAATGTAAATATAAATGCAAATACAATGGAAATATAAATATGTTTAATTACTGAATTTGTTAAGGCTTATCCCAAGAAAGAGTTTTCAGCTTCACACAGAAATTTATTGCTAAGAAAATATATCAAATATTATGATTCTCAAAAAGTCATTAAAAATATACACCCTGAATCTCTGCACATGAATTTTTAAATAATTTGTTAATTTTGACGTTTTCTTAATTTTCCTTAACATCTTTTTAACTCTTTCCTTATGAATCTACTTAAATGTTGATTAAAAATCTGAGTACTTCAACAAGAGATCTTCATTCCATCATCAAACTGAATTCTAATTTAGAAGCAAGGCTAAAATAAATCCAGTGAGTCAACTTTCTTAGACATTGCTATTTATCAGTAGGACAGAACCTCAGGTAACAACAATCCTCATATGTGTCATGTTTATTGGAAGAATTCTGAAAGCCATGAAACAAACACGTCAACTCAGTGTCACTTGAATTTTACTGTATTGGTATGTTCTTCATGCTACTATGAAAGAGAAAACATATGAGAAATACAGAAAGGAAGATTTTATATATGCAGGTGAAATAGAGGATCAAAATTATTATTGAGATAACTAGTCAGCATACGCTTATGGAGAGATAAAAGTCTTGTCTCATAATTTTCCTGGTTTTTTTTTTTTTTGGTGTAAGCCTTTGAAAAAGAGCTGGCAACGAAGAAGGAGTTAGAGACATCAAGTTTTATTGTCTAAACTATGTTATTCAACTAATAAATTTCACTTTGTCTTTAATATATGTAGTCAATGAAGTAGACAATCTTTTCCCCATCATTATTAAATAACTTTAAGGTTTTCTCTCTCCAATGGATTAAGCGATCTAAGATTTATCTTTCTCATACTATTTGGCATTTATTATTTCTTTTCTGGAACATCTAAATCTATCATATATATGTGTGTTTATGTATGTGTGCATATATTTGACCTCTTCTCAATTACTAAGAGATTTTTTTGAAGGGCAGTTGATTAATATCTCTAGATATTCAGTCACCTTGATAGCATGTAGAAAGAAAATATAAAGTCTATTTTTATGACCCCAAATTATTCACTTTAAGAACCCTTTTAAATGTTGCATGTTTTCTAAAATCTATAATACTTGTTCCAAATAACAGTCCCAAGTATAATGTTACGTATGGTAACTATAGAATGAATTTAAAAGAAATACTTCATTAATGGCTTTGCACAAATAAAATCTTTATCAAATAAATGCACTTCTATTCTAATGAAAAACATTGATATTTATAAAGTTAGCTTGAGGAATTCTTCACATCTACTGTTTAAAAAACATTAAACTTATGGCTTTCTCGTAAAGCCATTTGTTCCTATGGCTTATTTGCAGTTAATTTACTAACCCGCTTCATGAAATACATTTTGATGCTTTTGCAAGATAAGTGTTATGTTATGATAATTCAACATAGAGCAGAAAGCTGCTTTTCAGAGAAACTTGACATAGAGGAGAAATGAAGAAAGCTTGGTGTTGTCATTAATGTGAGAATCATTTTTAAATATAAATTTTAAATTTTAAAAAACTGTTACTTAACCTGTAAGTATCAGTAACAAATGTATTTTTTAGGGTGCTAGGTTCATAGAGGCAAGCTTACATTTTGAAAACTACTTCATTTGAAAAGTAAATAAAGTAAGTTAGGCTGAAAAAGAAATTAAGTATTCTAAGAAATTAAAGTTACCTTTCTTCTAACTCCTCTAATATCTAAAAACAATCTTTAAACCAAACAGAAAAAAAGCATATTTTACCTTTGCTTTTGTTTGCTGCTGGTCACCTGGTGCAAAGCAGAGGTTGAGTGGCAAAAGATGTCCTGTCACAGTTCAGAGAAACATGTTATTACAGGGGTGACTCAGTCCTCCAAGTTAAACTGGAAGCTTGCATTAAATCTCTTTATAACCAAAGTCAGACTCTCTTAAAAGCATCTTGGTATACATGACCATTGCTTTCTGAAAATACCCAATTTAAATTCACTGACTTAAGAAACAAGAAAAAAAAACTTTGATTAAATCTTTAGCTGGAAAATAGGTAGGTAAAGAAAACTGTATATTTAAGACTTCCATATTAAAAAAGAAAAAGGGATCAAGTACTTTGTGTACTAAAACACGCTTATTTAAAAAATATAGATCCCAATGTGCTGTTTTTCATGATAATGGAAGAAATGACTCTTAGTGGAGCATTAAGTATCATCCAGAGGAAATACAACATGAATTTACTAGAATTAATGGCTCAAGATGGGAAGCTAAGCACAAATATTTATTTACTAAGTCATTTTCTGCATATCATTGGAAAAAATACAATCTGTGAAGGGGACCCTCGGAAAACAGGAACATATTTATAAAAAATTGAGTATTCTTACATGTTTAAACTTCAGTCACCTCCAAAGTACTCTCCGTTTGATGCAATACAACCATCAAGATGCTTTTTCCACTGCTCCAAATAGTTTTTTAGTTCATCAATTTTGATGCCTTTTAGTGCTTCTGCCATTTTTCGTTTCACCTCTTCCACATTGGCAAAATATTTCCCTTTGTGGACTTTTTTCATCTGGGGAAACAAACAAAAAAAGTCACTTGGGGTGAGATTGGGTGAAGAGGAGAGCAGGGTGTAGGGGGTCATGTTGTTTTTGGTTAAAAACTGTTGAACACTTAGCATTGTGTGGGGATGGGCAATCATAAATCATCCATTATGAAATAAGCTAATGTGTTGAAAGACTCTCCAAAAAATATTCACTGAAGCTGAACACAATAAAGCTAGCTGGTACATTGATGCTGATGAATTCCTAGAACACTTACCAAGGAAGGGAAACCTGTGTTACAAGGGCTCGCCCTCCAAAAAATAATTCTGTTTTTTAGGGGTCTCCCTCAAAAAGCTGAAAATAAGAAGGAATGACATGATTCAAAGACTGAAAACACCTGAAATTATATGTCAAAAATGTTTAAATAGCAAAAAAAAGAAGAAGAAAAAAGGCAGAAAAATACTGTAAGTATATAGACTATTCCTTTTATTGGAAAGATAAGCCCTACTATCTAAAAAATGAAAGTGGATGGAGGACAAATCAGCAGAGCAATCAATTAAAATATTGCTTTCAATACAGCAGAACCAGTTAAGCCATTCAACTTCTCAGAGTATGTAGAATGGCCAAGCAGTAGAAATATTTAACTCTAAAATATTTAAGTACAGGGAAAGTTCTTCCTATACCGGGTTTGGAGTTTTTATGTTGGACCAAATACAAAAGCTGAGCTAAAATGGATATAGCTGGGTCTTTGCAGTGGGCGTAAAAGAGATAAAACAAATGAAAGCCTGCCCAGTCTATGAAGGAATTACAGTCCTCTCCCATGATAATTTTTGGCTTACTCTGATAATTATGGGAGTCCCTACCAACCTGCCTGTTTGCTAAGCATATGCTACAGATGGATATTACTTGTCAATATGCCTCAGCCCCTTTCAGAGTCTATGTTGCATTCTCTCACTCAATGTGAGAATCCTATTGAATAATATACCAAACAAATGCAGGGAGAAAAATCGCTGTGACAGATTTTTCAATTACTCTGGTCCTTCATACTAATTTAAGCTGCTGAATCTACCAACCAAAAGAAGAGTACTATGAAAAAGGAGCAATCAGTCGGGCTCGGTGGCTCAGCCTGTAATCCCGCGCCTTTAGGAGGCTGAGGTGAGTGGATTG
>NW_007246811.1:584532-633906 GCF_000164805.1 Carlito syrichta | reverse complement strand
ACTCCAGTCTGGGCGACAGAGTGAGACTCCAACTCAAAAAAAAAAAAGAAAAGAGAAAGGAGCAATCATATTACACCCAAAATAATTCCTTGAAATTAAAAATGAATGTCAAGATATGGAGGTGTCTTGGTCCATTTTGTGTTGCTATGACAGACCCTCTGAGGCTGGGTGATTTATAAAGAAAAAACTTTTATTAAGCTCTGCAGGCTAGGAAGCTCAAGGGCATGGCTCTGGCTTTTAGTGAGGGACCTGGGCTGCATCATAACATGGCAGAGAAGGTCAAAGGGGAAGGAGACATGTATGAGGAGGCAAAACCCAAAGGGCATCCAGGTTTATAACAACTAATCCGTTCCTATGAGAACTAATCCAATCTCACCAGGGCTAGAACTCACTGACTACCGTGAGAAGGCACTAAGCCATTTATTAGGAATCTACCTCCATGACCCAAACACCTCACATACAGCCTCACCTTCCAACACCACCATGTTGGGGATCAAATTTCAACCTAAGTTTTGATGAGGACAAAAAACTATAGGCAAACCATGGCAGATGCAGACCAAACCAGTAATCTCGAAAAAGAGGTAAGCAAATCTATCATACAAAATAAGAAAGGCAGAGTATTAGAATATATGAGAGGAAAGCAACAGAGTACTGATGTGGAAGAGTCAAGATCTGTCTAATAGTAATTTTACAATTGAACAGAAAAAAACAGAGGAAAGGAAACTATTTGAAAATTACTGAACAAAAATCATTCTGAGTAAAAACAGAGCATCTAAATTAGAAGAGACAATCATAGGGCTTTGTAAATAATCTCCAATATAAAGATAAATATGAACCCAAAATACTAAGGATCAGAATGATTGATTCTAGCATACTGCTTGTGAGATGAAAACATAGGTTCCTTCTGACTTAGTTTCGGCCTAATGAGTGGAGTGGAACAATTAGAGACTGGGAAAAACAAGTGTCTGATTAAAAGGTTTGTGTCCTGGCCGGGCTCGGTGGCTCAATCTGTAATCCCAGCGCTTTGGGAGGCCGAGGTGAGTGGATTGCCTGAGCCCGCAGGTTCGAGACCCACCTTGGCAACTTGGCAAGACCTCATCTCTACAATAAATCAAAAATTAGTCGGATGTGATAGCACGCCTGTAATTCCAGCTACTTGGAATGCCGAGGTGGAAGGATCGTCGGAGCCCAGTAGGTCGAGGCTGTGGTGGCCGAGAGCGGCTACTGCACTCCAGTCCGGGTGACAGAGTGAGACTCCAACTCAAAAAAAAAAAAAGTTTGTGTCCAAATAAAGACTACTGTGTAACAATAATGGAAGATGAGAAATAGCACTGTCCAAGACAGTAGAGAAAATTATCATTAGTCAGATAATTAAAGACAGAAACAAGCACTCTTTGAGTTTTTGACAGGTACTATCTATCTTAGAAGCTATGCTTCACTTACTAATATGATTTGCAGTATTGATGAGATATTTTTGTTTACAGGTGAAGTTTTTATTAATTTTTCTTGGGAAATTATCATAAGCATAAGAATAGCTTAAGCCGGGCTCGGTGGCTCAGCCTGTAATCCCGCGCCTTCGGGAGGCTGAGGTGAGTGGATTGCCTGAGCCCAGGGGTTCGAGACCCGCCTGGGCAGCGAGGCCTCATCTCTACAATAAATCAAAAAATCAACCGGGCGTGGTAACACGCGCCTGTAATTCCGGCTACTTGGAGGCTGAGGCGGAAGAATCGCCGGAGCCCAGCAGGTCGAGGCTGTGGTGGCCGGGAGCGGCCACTGCACTCCACTCTGGGTGACAGAGTGAGACTCCAACTCAAAAAAAAAAAAAAAAAAAAAGAATATCTTAAATTTTGATTATTTTTAAAAAGAGATTTATGTCTTTGTCTTTGGATAGGATGTAACTGATGATTTCTTGTTTTATGAGATAGTTGACTAAGTATTATAGTCTGGAAATCCATAATTATGCAATATAATACAGTACAACAAAATTGAATGCTTTTCTTTTCTTTTTTTTTAACTTTATTTTATTATAAAGATGTGTGGTTCAAATGAGGATTAGGTACATGAGTGGTTTACAAGTTGGTAAAGTTTGGGCCTCAATCTGGACCTCACTTCACCTGGTTTGGGATCCACAAGTGAGCCTTAGTGAGTTTCATGACCCTACCCTCTCCCATTCCTGACAGTGTCTCACTATTGCTGATCCCTTTCTTCTAGTATTGTGATTAATGTTCAGTACCCATTTATAAGTGAGAACATATGGTATCAGTGATTTGTTTCTGTGATATATCCTGAATATGATAGACTCTAAATCCACACAAATTCCTGCAAAGTACATAATTTTGTCCTTCTTTATGGCTGTGTTATACTCCGTTGTGTTTATGTACCACATTTTCTTTATCCCATCTACTTTCAGTGGGCAGCAGTGTTGTTTCCATGTTTTTACTATTGCGAATAGTGCAACAATGAACTACATGTGCAGGTGTCTTTTTTGTAGAACAACTTGTGTTCCTCCGGGTGTATTCTCAGGAGGAGGATTGCTTGATCATATGGAAGGACAATTTCTAGTTCTTTTAAAAATTGCCACACTGTTTTCCATAGAGGTTGTACTAGTTTGCACTCCCACCAACAGTATAGAAAGGTTCCCTTTTCTCCGCACCCACGCCACCATCTTATTATTTTTTTATTTATTGATGATGGCCATGCTTACTGGTGTTAGGTGGTATCTCAATGTAGTTTTGATGTGTATTTCTCTGATGATTAGTGAGGCTGAGCATTTTTTTTTATTTGTTGGCGATTCATATGTCTTCTTTTGGAAAGTGTCTATTCATGTCTTTTGCCTACTTTTTTACAGGGCTTTTTTTTTTTTTTCCTTTTGGCTTGTTTAAGTTCCTTGTAGATCCTGGATGTTAGGCCTTTGTCAAATATACAGTTGGTAAATATGTTTTCCCATTCTGTGGGCTGACTACCTGCTCTCTTGATGGTTTCTTCTGCTGGAAAAGCTTTTCAATTTGATGAAGTCCCACTTGTCAATCTTATCTCTTATGTCATGGGTTTTGGGGGTTATGATCAGGAATTGGCTGCCTATTCCAATGTGCATAAGAGTATCTCCTGCATTTTCTAAGATTCTTATAATTGTAGGTTTTATGTTTAGTTGTTTGATCCATTTTGAACTGATTTTTGTGTATGGTGATAGTTAGGGGTCCTGTTTCATTCTTCTGCATAATGAAATGATACCAGTTTTCACAGCACCATTTCCTAAAGAGGGTCTCCCCTCACCAATGGTTATAGGTGTAGGCTGTGTTGAAGATGAATTGGATGAGAAATTGAGGTTTTGCTTCCAGATTCTCTATCCTGTTCCATTGGTTTATATGCTTATTTGTACCAATGCCAGGCTATTTTGATTGTTGTAACCCTATAATAAAGTTAAATATTGAAAGTGTGATATCTCCTGCTTTGTTTCTTTTGGTAAGGATTATTTTGGCTATTTGTGAACTTTATTGTACATATGAATTTATGTATTATCATTTCCAGGTCTGAGAAGAATGATGTTGGTAATTTAACAGGTATTGTGTTGAATTTGCTGATTGCCCTGGGTAGGAGGGCCATCCTTACGACATTGTTTCTTTCAATCCATGAACATGGAGTATTTTTCCATTTATTTGTGTCTTCTTTGATTTCTTTGAGCAGTGTTCTATAGTTTTTGTTGTAAAGGTCTTTCACTTCTCTGTTTAGGAAGATGCCAAAGTATCTCATGGTGTGTGTGTGTGTGTGTGTGTGTGTGTGTGTGTGTGTGTGTGTGTCTTTTGTGAATGGAATTGTGCTTTTTATTTGGTTCTCTGACTGTTTGTTGTTGGTGAATAAAAATGCAACTGTCTTTTGTATGCTGATTTTGTACCATGAGATTTTTGTCAAAGTCATTTATCAGTGCTAGAAGGTTTTTTGACAGATGCCCTTGGGTTTTCAAGGGATAAGATCATATTGTCTGCAAAAAGGGATTGCTTGATTTCTTCTTTTCCTCTTTGGATACCCCTGATTTCCTTCTCTTGCCTAATGGCTCTAGCTAGAACTTCCAATACTGTGCTGTAGAGGTATGGTGACATCGGATACTTTTATCTTGTTCCAGTTTTCAGGGGAAATGCTTCCAGCATTTATCTGGTGAGCAGTATGTTGTTTGTGGGTTTATCATAGATGGCTTTTACTCTTTTGAAGAATGTTCCTTCTATGCCTGGATGTTCAAGAATTTTTATCAGAGAGGGATGCTGGATTTTGTCAAAAGCTTTTTCTGCATCCAATGATATAATCATGTGGATCTTGTTTTTACATCTGTTAATGTATTGAATTCCATTTATAGTCTTGTGAAAGTTGAATCAGCCCTGCATCCCAGGAATGAAGCCAACTTGATTGTGGTGGATTATTCTTAAAATGTGTTGTTGGATCTTACTTGTTAGGATATTGTTGAGAATTTTTGTATCTATGTTCACCAAGGAGATTGATCTGTAATTCTCTTTCCTTCTTGGATCTTTACCAGGTTTGGGTATTAGTGTGATGTTAGCTTTATAAAATGATTTGGGGAGAGTTCCATCTTTCTCAATTGCCTGGGATATTTTTGGTAGGAATGGTATCTGCTCCTCTTTTTATATTTTGGAGATTCAGTTGGGAAGCTGTCAGGTACAGGGCTTTTTTCTTGTGGAAAGCTTTCTTATGATGGAATCAATTTCCTGGGTTGTCATTGGCCTGTTGAGGTTTTCAATTTTTTCTTGTTTCAACCTTGGGAGGTTGTGTAAAGTCAGAAACTCCTCCATTTATATTGGATTCTAGAGTTTGCTCCTTTATAGGTATGTATAGTACCCTATGATAATTTTATGAATTTCTTCAGGATCAGTTGTGACTTCATTTTTGGCATTTCTAATTGTGTTTATTTAGGCTTTTTTTTCTCTCTCTCTTTTTCTTGATTAATATGGCTAAGGATCCATCAATCTTATTTATTCCTTTGAAGAATTAGCTTTTTTTGTTGTTAATTTTTTTCTATGATATTTTAATCTTTTATTTCCTGTAGTTGGGTCTTTATCTTGGTGATCTGGATTTTTCTGCTGAAATTAGGGTTTGGTGGTCTTGCCTTTCCAGCTCCCTTAGATATGATGTTAGACCGTTTACTTGTGATCTTTCTGTTTTCTTGATGTGTTTGTGTAGGGTTATGAATTTTCCTCTTATTATAGCTTTCATGGCATCCCAGAGGTTCTGGTAAGATATGTCTTTGTTTTCATTTGTTTCCAAAAATCTTTTAATTTCTGTCTTAATTTCTGTGTTAACCCAGGAGTTGTTCAGCAGTGTGTTGTTTTGTGTTCATGTGTTTATACGGTTTGGGAGGATCTTGTTGGTGTCAATATTTATTTTTATTTCACTGTAGTCTGAAGAGGCATGGCATTTTTTTTGGTCTTATGGAATTTGTTTATGTTTGGTTTATGGCCAAACATGTGGCTGATCTTGGAGTATGTTCCATAAGGTGATAAGTAGAATGCATATTCTATAGTTACAGGGTGGAGTGTTATGTGGATATCTATTAAATCCATTTGGTCAAGTGTCAAATTGAGACTCCAGATCTCACTGGTTTTTTTTATTGTTTTTTGTTTTTTGGGTTTTTTTTGCATCAATGATCTGTCTAAGGTTGTTAATGCAGTATTTAAGTCCCCAGTTATGATAGTTTTAGAGTCAATATCTTTTAATTTACTAAGTAGTTACTTTATAAATTGTGGAGCTCCTGTGTTGGGTGCATGTATGTTTAGAATGGATATTTCTTGCTGGTGAATTGAACCTTTTATCATTATGTAGTGTCTTTCTGTAACCTTTTTAATTGTTGATAACTTGAAGACAGTTTTGTCTGGTATTAGAAGAGCAACTCCTGTCTTTTTTGTTCACCCAAAAGTTTGTTTTCCATCCTCTAACTTTGAGTCTGTGGGTGTCCTTTGCAGTGATATGTGTTTCCTGGAGGCAGGAATTGTTGGGTTGTGCTTTTTTATACAGTTTGCCATTCTGTGTCTTTTTAGTAGTGCAGTTAGTTCATTCATGTTCAGGCTGATTATAGAAATGTGAGAGTTTTTCTCTGCCTTGAGGCTCTTATGACATTTGTTCTGTTTCTTTTCACTTTTGCATTGATTATGTGTGTGATTTCAATTCTGTAGACACATTGTATTCTCTGTTGGTTCTGATATTTCTGTACTCTTGTGAAGTGCATTGTTGTTCTTTTTTTAAATTTCTTCTGTGCTTAATACCTTCTAAAGCATCTCCTGTAGAACTGATCTGGAAGTACCATAATCTCTTAGAGATTGGATGTCTGGGGAGGATTTTAATTCTCTATCGCTGATAAAGCATAGCCAGGTAGGAAATTCTTAGTTGGAATTGTTTATCTTTGAGAACTTTCAAGATTGGACTCTAGACTGTAGCGTTTCTATGGATAAGTCTGCTACTATTCTAATTGGTCTTCCCCAGTAGGTAGTCTGACCTTTCTCTCCCCTTGCCTTTGGGATTTTTTCTTTTATGCCTACTTTGTGTAAGCAAATTACTATGTGTCTAGGAGTTGGTCTTCTCATTTGATGTCTTTCAGGGGTTTGCTGTATCTCTTGTGTTTGGATGGTCACACCTCTAATGAGATAAGGGAAGTTTTCTTGGATAGCCTCATGAAATGTTTTTACCAAGGCATTCTCTGTTTCCCTTTCTACTTCAGGTATACCAATCAGGCATAAGTTTGGCCTCTTGAAATAATCGCACATCTCTGAGAATCTTTGTTCTGTCTTTTTATGCTTTCTTTCTATATTTTTTAACAGATTAGGTTAAGTCCATGTTTTAAGCTTCAAGTTCTGAGATTCTTTCTTCTGCTTGGTTAATTCTGCTTTCCATGCTTGTCATTTTATTATTTATTTTATGGATGGTGTTTTTTATGGCTAACATCTCTGTTACCATTTCCTTCATTTTTTCTACTTTCCTTTCTTGATTCTTTTTCATCCTCGTCATCCATTCTTTGATCTCTGTATTTGTGGTATGAGATTAGTCTTTCACGCCTCTCTTCATTGTTTGAATTCCAATGTCTGTATTTTTGGCTGCAATATCTATTTAGGACTCTGGGGATTGCCTGTGTTCTTTTGTTGCTTTTTCTTCATTTGTGATAGTTTTTCTTTCTATTTAATCCCATTTACTTAGTGAGAGAGGGAATAGCTTTCACTTCTGTTATTTGTTCAACCTCCTATCCTTCCATAAGTAGGGCCTACAGATTTGTGCAATTTTTGAAACCAGGCAGGGGATGGGGAACTGTGCTGTCTCTTTATAATTTAGGGGGTTAAATAAGGTATAATGGGGGTAGCTGAGATTCAGCAGCTGCCTGTATATCACAGTGTTCACTGACTGGGGTGTGGGCCCTCTGGGACCCACTTCCCACCACTAACCAATAAGTTCATGCAGTGGGAATGTGTGTATACCCCTTCAGTCCAAAATATGATATGAGAAAGGAGGAGAACAGGGAAGAGTAGAATAAAAAAGGAGAGAATTGAAGGGGGAAAAAGCAAAGCAAAAACAAACAAACCAGAAAAAACCCGAAAAATGATGAGCCTACTCTCACACTCATACACTCATGTGTGAAGAGGAAAACACACACACACACACACACACACACACACACAAGTAAGCACATCCTTACTCACGCCCACATATGCTCACATGTGAAAAAAGAAAAAACATTCTCATCAGCTACAGCTCCCTCTTATGGTAGGTTCTGAAACTTTAGGTTCGTTTGCTGGACTAGGCTGCACTGTGTCTGGCCGACTCTCCCACAGGCTGATCCCCTAAGAGAGCAAGCATTGCCCCAGTCTCCATGTGTGTTTGGCCCTCTGGGTGGTGCACTGATGAGGCCTCCTTCCTCGAGAGTGGGATGCTTCCAAAATTACTGGGGGATTGTAGAGAGGGTTGGATCAGTTCATCACTCACCCCTACCCTTTTCGAATGGATTGTCTTCCACTGATTCCACCCATTGTCTCGTAGTTGGGCCAGTGTGGAGGATGGGGTGATTAGGACTCTGCACCAGTTCTGTCCGCTGGTCATGGAAATCAACTCCAGAGAGATGGAGAGTTGACCCTTTAGTCCCAGGATGCAGCTCCATAGATCAGTGATGGGGCAATGGAGCACTTCTCTGTCTAGTTTTCCAGACAACAGTGATGGTGGTGGATTTGTATCTACTCTGCTGAGTTCAAGCATCTGGCAGCACTCTTGCCACAGCCTTTGTTGCCAGTGACTGGCTTGTCACTGAAGAATGTGGCAGTTGTTGAGACTGGTGCCAGACCCCCAGTAGCAGCTATTCCCCATAGCTTCCACCAAGCTGGGTCTTGATGGGTTTTGCAAGTTTCTGAAGATGGTGCCTCTTTCTGAGCCTTGAGAAGCACTGAGAGCAGAGTTGTCTTAGTAGTGTCCACTTCACCAGAAGAGCACATGGCACTAGCTCCCAGGTTTCCACTCAGACACTCACCCACCCACCCACATATGTACGCACACACAAATTTATCTTCACACACACTCACCCACACAGAGACTCGCACACTCTGGCTCTGTCACCATCTTGGGTCTCCTCTTGAATGTTTTTCATAATCTATTTTTAACTTGAGCAACATTTTTTTACAAACCAAAATTCTGAAGAATCTATTATGAGAAATGTGGCAGTTCCTTTAGTTTTAGTTTCTTTTACTTGCTATTAAACTTAAATGAAATAACATGTAATAATCTTTTCTTATTTAGAAAAAGTTAATTATCTGTGGGTAAAAGGAATGGAGTGTTTCCTATTTTTTTCTATGTATTTATTTTATGTTTTTTCATTTTCTTTCACCTATCTTGATTCTTCTTATGCCCTCATCATTTTGGGATCACTGTAAGTTAAAAAAAAAAAAAAACCTGGTATACATTCTATCTTTCATGTATTCACTGTAGAGCAAAACTGACTACACTTCTCATTCTCTTTATATCTTATTTTCTTCATCTTCAGTATGGTAATATAATATTATTAATATTACCAGTTTTGCTGATATTCATTGACTATCAAAACCCTGATATAATGTTGAAAATTGTATCATCACTGTAAGGACAAAAGGAGTCATTCCTTTCCACTTGTAATCTCTTAATGCCAACTTTAATCATTGCAAAAACATTGTGTGTGGGCACAATTTCCTATTTGCTGTAATTGCAGCCTTGTTGCAACAGGTCACCAACAAAATAAGGAAAACTTATCAAATAACTCTTAATTTACTTTACTATATTTCACTGCTTTTTCAATTTTTGCTTCCTTCCAAAATAAATGAATGAACAATTAATGGACAGACGAATTGAAATAGGTGTGACATACCTATCAAAGATATAAAGATATGTATGCCAGCATAAACTATATACATATGTAAGTGCAATATTTAGAAGGTGTTCAACAGGGAGATGCCTTCCTTTCACTGAGAGAGGAAATAGCATTGTGGGTAATAATAGTATTTTGGGTATTAGAATTTGAATCTTTATGACTGAAGATGATCTGGATTACAACTAGGTCAGATCAAGTGATCACATGATTGCTGTGCATTAAGCATTGACAAACTGCTTAAATAAAGTACTTTAACAAATCAACAAATATCAAACAAAAATTTCCCACATAAATTCCATTCTATGGGTGTCTAATAGGGTTTATCTTCTGATATTGATGATTGCTCAATAAATTTTCAAAGACCCTGGTGAAAGTTTGGATACAAAGATGAGCCTTATAGCTTTCAGTATAAATTCTCTCTCATGCCCATAACTTGGTATCCTGGGGTCACACACATATATATACATATACATATAGTTATACAGAAAGACTTTAATATTGCACAGCAGCTGAGTGAGGAGGACAGAAGATATTTCTCAAGTGCACCTCCCCAACAATATTAGGTGAGGGTTTTTTAGGGAGCAATTTGATGGACAAGAGCCCAGAAAATGGGTGCTGCTCATTGGTTCATTGTGAAGTGATGGGAGGGGTGTCTCAGAGCCAGTGTCTGGGAGGAGATTGCAAGACCGTCAGGGTCTCTTCTTGATATGTACCTGGTCCAGCCTTGGGTCCATCAGAATGCAATGTCTGAAAAATATCTCAAACATCATTCTTTGGTTTTACTTTTGGTTTTTTTTTTGAGTTGGAGTCTCACTCCGTTGCCCAGACTGGAGTGCAGTGGCCGCTCCCGGCCACCGCAGCCTCGACCTGCTGGGCTCCGGCGATCCTCCCACTCAGCCTTCCAAGTAGCTGGAACTACAGGCGTGCGATACCATGCCCGGTAATTTTTTGATTTATTGTAGAGATGAGGTCTCACCAAGTTTCCCAGACAGGTCTCGAACCCGCGGGCTCAGGCAATTCACTCACCTCATCCTCCCAAGGCGCGGGATTACAGGCTGAGCCACCGAGCCGGCTCTTTGGTTTTACAATAGGTGCTATCCATGAAGTGAGTCCTGTAAGCATGGGCTACTGACCCCTAGGCAGTAAGCCATTACAAGCATGGTTTTAGGAGGAAGATGAGGTCCTAGAGACTAGAACTGCTCAGGCCCTTTCACAGATAAGATTTTAGGATGCCATCAAGGAGACATGTGTGACCTTTATCCCATAGCTTAAGGGAAAATATGTTTGTCAACCTTGTGGAAAGCTTCCCCTCCCTAGAAGTCAGGACATAAAGATAATCAGTTGCTCTCTATTAAAGTGGCTGTGTAAATAGTCACGCAAGGAGGAGAGCAGGCTTAGACACAACATATTTGTTTATTTCTAACCATAGCTATGGCTTTGCAGGGCTCAAGTCTCTTCTACAACTTGTATCTCATGGCCCGATATTAATTTTATATAGATAGTTTCAATCCCTCCACTTTTCTGGGAATTTGGGGAAACATAAATATAGAGTAACATAAATATCTCAACTTTCCTTTTTTCTGTCTTATTCAGTTGTCCCCAAACCAGGGCTACAGATGTGGTTGCCAGAAGTAGGAATGATCCCTATGCAAGAAATTACATGCCTTTGATACTTATGTTAGGATTTCTAAAGACTTGATGGGTGGATGTGTTTTCACCCCATGTATTAGATCCATTTTCTGTTACTTAGAACATATGAAACTGGGTAATTTATAAAGAAAAGCAATCTATTCTTACAGTTATGGAGGCTAGGGAGTCTAAGATCAAAGGTGCTTCATCTAGGAAAAGACTTCTAGCTGGTGGGAACTTTGCAGCATCTGGAGAAGGTGCAGGCCATTCACATGACAAGGGAACTGCGCTTGCTAATGTACTAATGTGCTAGTTATGGTTTCCCACCTCTTCCTATAAAGCCACCAGGTCCATTCTCATGATAACTCATTAATCAAGGCCCTCATGATCAAACTGAGGAAGGGTATTCAGTGTAGGTTAGACATAGATAAATTTCTTGTAAACAGTTGCAGAATAGAGGAAGTATTCAGACATTTTTTTCCTTTTCGCATTAGATTTGACCCCCAGGGCTGGAATGTTAACTTGCAAGTCCATTCCACCCTCTCAACTCATCAAAGAAAAGCCCATCAAGGTGGAGACATGGAGGCAGACCACCTTTTAGCTCATGGTTTAACTTAATAATCAATCTATTGAGTCTCCTGTAAAGGCAAAATGCTTGTTCCAAGAAAAGACCATCCTTTGGGTGGAGAGACAGTAATCTCTCAGGAGTAGATAGATACCAGTAGCCCACCCTCTTTTAGTATAATGATTATTGTGTAGCTGTATCAAACGGTTTGTCAAAAAGCAAAAGCGTGTTTCTTTCTTCCTTCCTTCCTTCCTTCCTTCCTTCCTTCCTTCCTTCCTTCCTTCCTTCCTTTCACCAGCCCATGTCAGTTCTCTGGCACATCTCCCTTTCTCTTCCTCTTCCTCATCAATTTTGCTTAAGACAAGTAGGTGCTCTGAAATTCCTTTCAGTGGTGAGTCAAAAAACCCACAAGCATTGTGCTGCACCTTATTTGGTAACAAAATCACTTCTTGAAGGACACACTTTTCAATATTTCCATAATAGAAATCAAGT
This sequence comes from Carlito syrichta, assembly GCF_000164805.1. Lineage (NCBI taxonomy): Eukaryota > Metazoa > Chordata > Mammalia > Primates > Tarsiidae > Carlito > Carlito syrichta. Next base: position 621,844 of record NW_007246811.1, on the reverse strand, counting down.
TTCCAACACATGAAATTTGAAGGACACATTCAAACATGGCACTGGGGTGGGTTGCTTATATTATTTTGGGGTTCCCAGTCCCTGGAGTGCACACAGCTGTTTGCTTTTGAATTTTCTCTTCCCTATTCCAAGAATGCTTTCCCCAGATATATGTGTGGCCTGTTGCTTCTGCCTTCGAGTCATCTCTTTAGAAAGCCTTATTTTGATTACCTTATATAAAATTCCCAACACTCCCTGATCCCTTTAATCTGCTATATTATTCTCCACAGCTCTTATCACTGCCAGATATGTCTGTATGTGTTTGTTTGATTGAAACAAGGTGTCACTCTATTCCTCAGGATGGAGTGCAGTGCCACTATCATAGTTCAATTGCAGCCTTGAACTCCTGGGCTAAAGTGATCCTCCCACTTCAGCTTCCTGAGTAACTGGGACTACAGATGCATACCACTACATTCAGCTAATTTTTAATTTTTTTTGTAGAGACAAGGTCTTACTACATTGCCCAAGCTTGTTTACTGTTTGCTTATTATTTTTCATTTTCCACAATAATTTAAGCTCTCTGAGAGTAGATATATTCACTTCCTTATCCCCATTGGCTAGCATGAAGTAAGTACCCAATACACAACTGCTATGTCAGGCCAGGCATGGTGGCTCATGCCTGTAATCCCAGCATTTTGGGAGACTGAGGCTGCTTGAGTCTAGAAACTTGAGACCAGCCTAGACAACATGGCAAGACCTCGTCTCTGCAAAAAATAAAAAAGTAGCTTGGCATAGTGGCACTCATCTGTAGTTCCATTTACTTGAAAGAGTGAGGTAAAGGATCACCTGAGCCCAGGAGGTGGAGACTGGGGTGAGTTGTGATCCAGTCTAGGCTAAAGAGTGAGACACAAACTCAAAAGAAAAACAAAATCCAAGTCAAACTGCTATATCAACATGTGGAATTAATGGTGATTACTTTTTTTTTTTTTTTACTTTAAAACCAATACATACATATTTTAGATGAGGTTTGACATTAAAGAAATAACATTTTCTAATCTTTAGTGCTTCAAGAAAAAATTGACATTGTAGTAAGGGGTAAAAAAATGTTTAGCAGAATCACAGATAAGGCCATGCTGAGAAAAACTGATAAATTAAAGTGAGCCGTAGGGGACTTATTCTTCTCTCTCGGGAGATCTGAGTAGTGGTCATGGCAAGACTGTCCATGCCAACCATAGTAGCAGTGACACACAAATCCGTTCTTCATGTCCGTTATTGTCTTCAGTTTATTTTTTTCAGAAATGAGGAATCTGAAACTCTTGTCCAGGACATATTTCTTAGCACTCCCTTCAGGCATATGCAGGTAGAAAGAGGAGTCAGGGACTTTGCGAACACATCTTCCATGGTTGTTACATAGACTTTGACTGCAGAGCCTGGCTGCAGAGGTCACATTAACAGCATAGTGGCCCAAAAGCCCTTGAATAGATTGCTGCATAGATAAGCAGTTCTCCTGTTTAAAAAAAAATAGATTCAGTCTCTTGAAGTAATTGCTCATCTCTCTACTTAAAGCACTCTCAAAATGTGATTCCACTAATCAGGTGATATTAATGCCTGAAGTTTTGCATTTGTCAAGGTTAAGGAGGAAGAGCACTTCAGTAGATTGTTTAATTAATTAATTAGTTAATTAATTATTTTTGTAAAGACAGGATCTCACTGTGTTTGAGGCTGATCTCAAACTCCTGGGCTCAAGCAATCCTCTCACCTCAGCCTCCCAAAGTACTAGGATGGCAGGCATGAGCCACCATACCTGGCCTGGATTAATTATTTAAATGAGAGGCTAAACCTTCCTGGGGCTACATGAGCAGTAAGCCTTGCATTTGATTAGTAAGGCCTTGGCCCAACCAAAGCCATATCATATTAAGGGAAGATGGTCCCACATTTTCCCTTTAGAGACTATTCCCTAATGTATAAGAGGGAACCCCCCCAAAAAAAACCCTGGAATTTATCTATAAAATGTCTGTATTTATTCCTATATGTTTAAAATTCAGTCATCTTCAAAGCACTCTCTGATGCAATGGAGATGCTTTTTCCACTGCTCAGAACAGTTTTTGAACTCATCAATTTTGAGGCCACCTCATCCACATTGGCAAAATGTTTTCCTTTGAGAACTTTTTCATCTGGGAAACAAAAAGAAGTCACTCAGGCCAACAAGGAAGGTGGGGCACAAGGCTCATGCCATTTGCGGCCAAAAACTGCTGAACACTCATTATGATGTGGGCAGGTATGATCACAAATCACCCACCATGAAATGAGCACACATGTTGAAAGAATCTTTAAAAAAAAAAACTTACTGAAGCCAAACACAGCCTCTTACAACACTGCTAGCTAGTACAATTATGCCAATGGATTTCTAGAACACTTAACTAGCACAGGAAGCCTATACTATAAGGAACCTGTCCTTCAAAAAGATAATTCCTGGTCTGCTTGGGTTCTTTCCTTGTAAAGAGATATTTGTTGTAACACTTGAAAAATATAGTATTAATATTGGATTGCCTGAGCCCAGAAGGTTGAGGATGCAGTGAGCCATGATCATGCTACTGTACTCCAACCTGGGCCCAAACTCCAAAAGAAAAGATTCACTAATTTATGCTTTTAACTTTATTCTTTCCTTTCATGGGGTTGTTTTTATAAAAACAATATTTTTCTAACTTCGTGAATTGACCCTTCTGCCTTAGCCACCTGAGTAGCTAGGACTACAGGAATACACCATCACACCCAGCTAATTGTTTTTGTAGAGATGAGATCTTGCTATGTTGCCCAGGATGGCCTCGAACTCCTGGGTTCAAGTCATCTCTAGTATCGGCTGCCCATAGAGCTGGACCACAGGAGTAAGCCGACCCAGGCTAAAATTGTGAATCAGGAAACTGAATTGATGAATGAATCCAAGAGCTAGATTTTCAAGAAAACTACAAAACATGTATATGTGATAAACCTAATCAAAAAAGAAAGATAAATATGAATGAGAAAAAAATAGAAATAAAGTTTCATAGGTAAATTCTTAAATTGTAAGTTAATATAGTACATGTACTTCTATGCCAATAAATTAAGTTTAATAATAAATTACAAAAATTGACTCAAGAGATAGAAAACTTAATTAAAATATATCATTAAATTAGAGGCAGGGTGTGGTGGCTCATGCCTGTAATTCCAGCACTTTAGGAGGCAGAGGTAAAAGGATTGCCTGAGCCCAGGGGTTCAAGGCCAGTCTGGGTGACATGGCAAGACCTCATCTCTACAATAAATCAAGAAAAATTAGGCAAGTATGGTGGCACACACCTGTAGTTCAGGCTACTTGGAAGGCTGAGGCAGGATCACCTGAACCCAGCAGGTTGAGGCTGCAGTGGCCATGATTATGCCACTGTACTCCAGCCTGGGCAACAAAGTGAGATTTCGATTCAAAAAAAAAAAAAAGAAATTAGAGAACAAACTCATTACTCCCCCCCCCCCCCACACACAATTTCTTAAACCAATGCATTTTTGTATTTGAATTATTTTCAACATTTCAGAATTATATAATTTCCATACCATAAAATTGCTCTGAAATATAAAAAAGTAAAATGAAAATTATCTCATTTATCTTTAAAGTAAATAAAGCTTGATATAAGACAGAGAAGACAATCACAAGCCACTTTTGCTAATGCATGTAGATGTCAAGTCTAAGTTGAGCCCCACACCACAAATGCTTATGGGGCAGGTAATGCATTGGCACCAGCAGAGGAGAGGAAACCCCGTGTAGTGGAAGGCTCTACTTCTCAGCAACAGTGAAATCTGGGCTGTTGTTACAAACATCTTGAGTTTTCAAAAGAAGTTTTAAAGCTCTCTATTTTGTAATGTTTTTTCCCTACAATATTATATGCGCTATACAAAACACATCTTCATGCCAAATTTTTGCACAGAGACCCATGTCTGTGATGTTAGATATATACAAATACGATGAGGTTTATGTTTGCCTACTCAGAGTTAGCCAGATTGCAACATTGCAGGACACAGTCATGCACAAAAACACTCTCACTTCTGATATCAACTGTAAGTTCAAGGGTTTCCCAAATCGCCATCAGTTTCAATAATTACCTAGAAAAACTCACTGAAAGCTATTATGTTCAAAATGATGGTTTAGTACAGCAAAAAGATACAAATGAACCAAAAGAAAAAAAATGCATGGTCCAGAGTCTAGGCAAAACTCTCACTGTTCTCTCCTGTGGAGTCAATACCCCTACACTGATGTGTTACCATACAGAGTATTTTCAGCTAGAGAAGTCTGCCAGAGCTTCAGTGTCCAGAGATTGTATTGGGTCTTAATTACAGAGGCATGCCTGATTGAATGATTAAGTGGTTTAACTAAGTCTCCAAGTCACAGATACTGTGTAGCCCAAAACATTCACCCTTTGTGTCACCATTTGGGCATGACTGGTCCTTCTGGCATGGTCAGTACTCACCCTAAAACTTAAGTGTGGCTATACCCACCCTCAAGAAAGATGTTCCTAGATTAGCTCCCAGAAGCCAAGGATTAAGTTCAAGCCTTTCACTGGGCAAGTTTGAGGGGTTTTTTTATTATTATTTTTTAAAGAATAGATTTATCATTACTGTTTTTTTTTTTTAAGAGTTCTTCAGTAAAATGGATAGGAAATGAATCTGGGTTTGATGCTTAACTCTTTTTTTAACAGCTGGATTGAGATATAATTCACATAATTTAATCATTTAAAGTTTATAATTCCTATGTTGTAGCAATTTGTAGTGCAATCCTAAGACTATCCAAAGTTATGTCAAATCTCACAGGTAATGGCACAGTCCACCACAAAACTTTCCTCATTTCAGATACCAGCCACAAAATCAAGGGCTCCTAGGATTCCTGCAATTCAGCTGGCTACAAATTCATTCAGAGGTTCCCAACACCTCCTCACATTTGTTAATTTGCTAGACTAACTCACAGAACTGAGAAAAGTGCTATATTTATGGTTACAGTTTGGTTTTTTGTGGGTTTTTTTGTAATGGATATAAATAGAGAGACAAATAGCATGACATCTGGCCGAGTATCAAATGTGAAACTTCAGTGTCCTTGTGACAAGTCATTCCCCCCACCACATGGGTGTGTATCACCAACCAGGATGCTCACAGAGCTTCAGGTGTCTAGAGTTTTTGTCCAATAAAGACCGACATGAATGATTGAATCATAGTTAAACTCAATTCACACACACACAACATGGATAAATTTCCAGAGAATTATGCTGGGTGGAAAAAGTCAACCCCCATAATTTATATACTATATGAATCCAAGTAAGTATAGCTATAATAGAAAAATATGAGGGATCTTTGTAGTGATGGAAATGTTTTGTGTCTTGACAATGTCAATATTCTGTCTGTGATTTTGTACTATAGCTTTGCAAGATTGTTATCATGGAAAAAATTAAATAAAGGGTACATGGTAAAAACAAACAAACAGATAGATAGATAGATAGATAGATAGATAGATAGATAGATAGATAGATAGATAGATAGATAAAGTTTATAATTCCATGGCCTTTAGTATACTCACAGAGATGTGAAACTAACTATGATCAACCTGACAACTTTTTCATCACCCCAAACAAAACCCTGCACTCCATATCTGTTATCCTGACCTAACATTTAATTTATTTTATCTTCAGTAACTCACTTAAGTCTCTGAAACGGAGTTCATTTTGCTCATTTGGTCTCTTGACAGGCAGCAAGAAAGTGAGCCAGTCTTTGGGGCTTGGCTTGCCAACCCACTGCGCCAACTCTCTTGGAGCCCGGGCTGACTGATAAAAATCCATATCACAATGATCTGAAAATAAAAATACGGGCCGGGAGCAGTGACTCAAGCCTGTAATCCCAGCACTTTGGGAGGCCGAGATGAGGGGCTTGCCTGAGTCCATGGGTTCAGAAACAGCCTGGGCAACGTGGCGAGACCTCATGTCCACAATAAATCAAAAACTTAGCTGAGCATGGTAGTGCAGGCCTGTAGTTCAGGCTACTTGGAAGGCTGAGGCGAAGGATCGCCTGAGCCCAGCCAGTCGACACTGGGGTGGCAATGAGCCTGCGTGCCACTGCAATCCAGCCTGAATGACGGAGTGAGACTCCAAATCAAAAATAAATAAATAATAAGTAAATTAAACAAAAACATGTAATTCAAAAGGGAGGGAAGATCTCTGTATATGGTGGACAAGAAAGAAAAGTAGGAGGAAAATAGTAAAAGGAAAAGAGATTTAGCAACTATCATTAGCTGGGTCTTTGGGGAAATGAATAATAGAAATATTAAAAGATGGTTTTAGCCAGCTCGGTGGCTCAGCCTGTAATCCCGCACCTCTGGAAGGCTGAGGTGAGTGGATTGCCTGAGCCCGCGGGTTAGAGACCCGCCTGAGCAGGCGAGACCTCATCTCTACAAAAAAAAAAATCAAAAAAGATTAGCCAGGCGTGGTAGCACACTCCTGAAATTCCGGCTACTCAGAAGGCTGAGGCGGAAGGATCGCCGGAGCCCAGCAGGTCGAGGCTACGGTGGCTGGGAGCGGCCACTGCAACCAGTCTGGGCGATAGAGTGAGACTCCAACTCAAAAAAAAAAAAAAAAAAATGGTTTTTAGGAAGTTTAGTTACATGATTAAACCTCCTTCTGTATTTCATTATGAAACATTTGATTAGATCAATCTTAATTATTGTTGCTGTTAGAGATGGATTTGTGGAGCATTTGAAAGTGATTTCATGCCTGTTTCAGTTGCTCATGAGGAAAATGACTTGTCTTTAAAGATGTACACCAGGAACCCCAAAGAGAATTTAGTCTATGTGACAGCTTAAATATAATCAGATCTTTCCAAACAGGCACTTCAACTGGGGGAAATTTGTTCAGTTATTTTTATGTAACAAGGTAAAGGAGACAGAAACTTTATATAGAGTTTATAAAAACGTAAATGTATATAAGATATGTGTATGTATGTATGCGGAAAGAAAAAGAGAATGAGAGATTTCAGCTGAAATCCAAAGTTGAAGATAATGATCAATAACTAAGGAGTTATGGAACATTCATCTATCTTCAGCCTACATAAAAATATGGCTAAAAATTCTTACAGCAAAGAAAAAATTATACTAAATTATACTAAAAGAATTTAAGGAGTACAGAGTACTACCCTAGAGCCCCATGAGACTTGTTTATTTATTCACTCTACAAATATTTATTTACCAGGTACTGTTTGGCGTGAAGTCCTGTTACAGGTGTGGGGCCAATGACATTGAGGAGAATTGACAAGAGTGAGAGTGAGCATGGCCGCCTTTATGTAATTTGACAGAACAAAGATATAGGAGTGTTCTCATGATCCATGTGGATGTTACAGAAATAGCCAGGCACACATCTTCCTGAAAGAAAGTCCAGTGTGGGGGTTATGCTTCTGGGGAAAGAGCAAGGGGAAGAATCAAGATGTCAGCCAATGTCTGCATTGTTCAAGTCAGAGAACAGTGCAGTGCCAAGGATGAGGGTTTGAGAGTTGCAAGGGCGGTGGGCCTGTAGCCAAATCGCAGCCAAACTCCGTGTAAGAAAGAGCCAACCCCTACATGACAATCATATCAAAAGGCTTTCAACAGAAAAGATAATGTCAGGTGTTGTGAAATCAGTAAAAGTTGTATTGCTACTCTGCCTTGCTCTCACCCCCATCTTCTATGCCCATCTTTGAAGCAGCCGAACAAAAGAACTGATCATACGCGTTTTCTCCACCTCAGACCCAAGCTTGGCGTGTGGAGCAGAGGGGGAAAAGTCATTACCAATCCTTAGGTGGCGCCTACCTTCTACCAGCTACTGTTTTAGAAGTGCTTTGCATGCATTAATAGTGTAATTCTCATAAAAGTTCCATGAGATAGATACTATTATTTTTCTCATTTTACACTACATATAAAGAAATTGAACATTTCTACTCAACATAGTACTGGACGTCCTCACTACTGCAATTAAGCAAGAAAGGAATCTAAATTGGGAAGAAAGAAGTAAAATAATCTCTGTTTGCAAATAACATAAAACTATATGTAGAAAACCCTAAAGGCACCACCAAAAAAAGTTAGGAAAGTTGCAGGACACAAAATCATCATGTTGAAATGTAACATCAGTTGAATTTCTACAAACTAACAGTGACCCATCTGAGAAGAAAATTGAGGAAACAATTCCATTTACAATAGCATCAAAAAGAATAAAATACTTAGGAATAAGCTTAACTAAAAAAGTAAAATACTCGTACACTGAAAGTTACAAAACATTGATGAAAGAAGTTAAAGGAGAAGCTGGATACAATGGCTCACACCTGTAATCCCATGGCTTTGGGAGGCTAAGGCAGAAGGATCACTAGAGGCCAGGAATTCAAGATTAGCCTGATCCACATAGGGATACTCCATCTCTTAAAAAAAATAGTAATAATTAACTGGGCATGGTGAAGTGCATCTGTAATCTTCAGTAGGCTAAAGCAGGAGGATCACTTGAGTCCAGAAGTTCTAGGATGTTGAACTATGATTGTGTCACTCTAGCCTAGATGACAGGAGAGACAATGTCTCTTTTTAAAAAAAAAAAGTTTTTTAGAAATTTAAAGGAGACAAAAATCAATAAAAAGGCAACCCATGTTCCACATTGGAAGACAATATTTTAAAAATGTTATTACCCAAAGTGATCTACAGATCCAATGCTATACCCACAAAAATCCCAATGGCATTTTTACAGAAATAGAAAAAGCTATTCTCATTAAAATCCCAATGGCAATTTTTACAGAAATAGAAAAAAATGCTAAAGTTTATGTAGAACCAGAACTGACATAGAATAGCCAAAGTGATTTTAAGAAAGAACAAAGGTGTAGCCTTCACACTTCCTAGTTTCAAATATATTACCAAGCAACAATAAATAAAAAACTATGGTACTGGCATAAAGGAAGACCACAGAAACAGAATAAAAGTCCACAAATAAACGTACACATATTTGGTCAACTGATCTTTGCCAAGGGATCCAAGAACACACAATATGGAAAGGAGAGTCTCTTTAACAAATAGAGAAAGGAAAACTGGAAATCCACGTTAAGAAAAATGAAATTGAACCCCTTTATTACCCCCACACACAAAAATCAACTCAAAACGGAATAAAGATTTACTACTATAGCTGAAACTCTAACAACTTTTAAAAGAAAACATAGAAGAAAATTTTGTTGCTGTCGGAGTCACACTGTCACCCAAGATAGAGTGCAGTTGCATACTCATGGCTACTGCAGCCTCAACCTGCTGGACTCAGGTAACCTTCCACCTCAGTCTTCGAGTAGCTGGTACTACAGGTGTGCACCACTATGCCTGGTTAATATTTTTTAAATTTTATTGTAGAGACAAGGTTTCACCTAATTGCCCAGGCTGATCTCTAACTCCTGGGCTCAGGCAATCCTCTCACTTATACCTCCCAAAGTGCTGGTATTACAGGCATGAGGTGCCACGTCTAGCCAGACAAGTTTCTTGACACTAATCTTGACAATTACATTTTGGATATGACACAAAATGGACAGGCAACAAAAGCAAAAATGGACAAGTAAGACTCCATCAAGCAAACAGCTTCAGCTCTGTAAAGGAAACAACAGCATGAAGAGATAATGTATGGAATGGTAGAAAATATGAGCAAATCATATGTCTGAGAAGAAGTTAATGTCCAAAATATATTAGAAACTTCTATAAATCAGAAAAAACTAAAAAAATAGCCCAATTATCATTTAGGCAAAGGACTTGAACTAACATTTCTCCAAAGAAGACAAATTTTCAGCATATCCAAGTACATGAAAAGATGCTCAAAGTTAATTAACTATCAGGGAAATGCAGATAAAAAACAACGAGGCAGCATCACACACCCAGTAGGATGGCCATTATTCAAACATAAATAAATTTTTAAAAAGTGTTGTGAGGTTGTAGAGAAACTGGAGCCCTTTTCCCTGTTGGTGGGAATGTAAAATGGTATAGCAGCTATGGAAAACAGTAGAAAGGCTTCTCAAAAAATTAAAAATAGAACTACTATATGATCCCGCAGAGGTACATATATGAGATCCAACAGTTAGGATCACGAACCATCCTGGAAAAAGTGCTACATAACACATTCCTGAATTTCACTACAGTCAGCTTTGAAGTACTCCCCTTGGGAAGCTATCCACTGACACCAGCGCCTAGTCTACTCATCAAAGCAACTTTTTTTGGAATGGCCATCAAAGCCATTCCAAAAAAATTAGGGCCTGGCAATTAAGTTCGTGAACTTGCCGCTGTCCACTTACATGGGCAGCACTGCACAAATAACTAATTGGAACCCTCCCTGCTCACCTGATATGGCTCCCATGATTTTTTTCTTTACCTGAACATAAAGGAAATATTGAAAGGAAGACATTTGATGACATTCAGGACTTCAAGGGTAATATGAAGAACAAAATCATGCCCTTTGCAGCAACACGGATGCATCTGGAGGCTGTCATTCAAAGTGAACTATCACAGAAACAAAAAGCTGAATACCACATATTCTCACTCATAACTGAGCACTAAACATTAGGCACACAAGCACAAAGTCAGGAACAACTGCTCATGGGGAAAGGGAAGGAGGACGGATAAGGGGCACACAACCACCCACACCCACAGAGTACCAAGTACCAAGTACCACAAGGTACCAGGAAGAGAAGAGACTCGCTAGAAACCCAACTCTCACTTGCACACAACTTGCTTATGTAGAAAATCCTCACATGAACCCCACAACTCTAAAATAAAAAATAAAATAGTTTGTGTATTTACAGTGGAATATTATTCATCCTTAAAAAGGAAATCCTGCCATGTGATAATGCCATAAGCATGAAGGACTTTATGCTAAGTGAAATAGGTTGTCACAGAAGGACAAATGCTGCATGATCCCTCTTATGAAGAAACTAAACTAGTAGAACTCAGAAGCAGAGAATACAGTAGTAGCTGTCAGAGACTGAGAGTAGGAGAAGTGGGGAATTGTTATTCAAAGAGTATAAAGTTTCAATTATGCTTGAAAAATAAGTTCTAGAGATGTGCTGTAGAGCATAGTGTCTATGGTTAACAATACTGTATTGCACACTTCAAAATTTGTTAAGAGGTTAGAGTTTATGTTAAATGTTCTTACCACAAAAGAAAAGAGCAGATTTAAAACAAAAAAAAAAAAAAAAAAAACCTTTATAGACAGCTTTTCCCCTCACATGCATCTCTATTATAGACAATCAGCAAAATAAAGAACTATTGTTCGATAATCCTCCTTTCCTCATGTGGATGAAATAATTACTCATATTTTAAAATGTAGTATTTTTTTTCTTTGTCACATACACTGGGGTGCCCAAAAATGTATAGACATTTTAAGAGATATTTTCTATGTATTCCTTTTCAAATTTGAATTAAATTAAGGTAGCAATGTGTAATTGCAGAAGTCAAACGTGACATATTCATCTTTTGTTATTGGTATACATTGAGTATTACAATTTTAGCACAGTTTTTTTCCTTTCTTAAAATGTGTATACATTTTCTGGCAACCTCTGTATTATGCTATTGAATCTACCAAAATCCCATAGAGTAGGTTTCATTTTAGCACAGTTTTTTAGATGGAGAAGCTGAGACCCAGAAACGTTAATTAACATGCCCAAAGTTACACCTCTAGAATGTAAACATTAGTTTCTCACTTGCTGACTGATTAGAAAGATTGTTTTCTTGACCCTTCTACTAACCACAGTAGCTGGTATAGAGTAGGTGCTCAAGCAATGCTAGACCTTGTCCTTTTTTAACTTCATGAAAGGCAAGTGAGCAGATAGTCAGCACAAATTTGACTTTGAAGCAAAAACATTTTTAAAATCAAGACCAATATCTAGAATATATTTAAGATGCTGATAGAGAAAGCATTGCTTACCTTTGAAGCAGAATATTCATATTCTCCCCACAATATTATTCCTGCTGCCCCCAGAGAGGCACTTTCACCAATTGTATGCACCAAGTCTTCCTAGAAAACACAAGTGTCAGGAGTAGTTTCTGCCAAATCGAATTTAATCTTTGACAATTCCAATAATTAGTATTAAGACACAACCCATCATCTGCGGTAAATAATGCATGAATGATATTATCTTTGTTTCTAAAACAAAGGACTATCTAGCAAGACAAATACTGAATGATTTCATTCATATATAGAATTTTTAAAAGTTAATCTTGTAGCATTCGAGTAGAATGGTGGCTATCAGAGGCTATTATGGATAGGAGAGAGAGCGGACTGGGGAGATGTTGGTTGAAGGATACATAACTACAGTTAGACAGGAGGAATAATAAGCTCAAGCTATCTCCTGTATAGCATGGTGACTATAGTTAATGAGAACAAATATTGTGTTTTCACCACAAAAATAACTACATAAGATCATGCATTTATTAATTAACTAGATTTATTAATAACACAATGTATATACATTTCAAAACATTATGTTGTACATGATAAGTGCACACTATAATTGTATGTCAATTTAAATAAACAAATAATTTTTAAAATGCCTAGAAAAAAATGATTTTTAAAATTAAAGCTGTCATACTAAAAAGAAAACAAAGGATTATAGCACAATTGGAAAAGGTGATTCTGTCTTGGATTCTTACATTTATTTGATAAGTGTTCATAATGATCCAGGCAAATGTTTTAGACACAGAATATAAAAATGAAATGGAGCCCAGTTCCTGTTTTTGAGGAGGTACTTTAGTCTTGTGGTTGAGACAGACATATAAACAAATATAATAGATTGATTTTTATATTAGTAGCAACACCAGCACATATAAGTTGGAAGTGCTTGATACAGCATGGAGGAGTCTGAGAAGGCTTCCTTGAACAGGTTAAAATTCAGATTGGTCTTTGAAAATGAGTATGAATTCACACAACAGACTAGAGAGAACAGAATTTCAAATCCAGAAGGCAGAATAAGGACAGAGGTTTAGATGTGAGCAAGGGTGTAGTCCATGCAGAGAACTACCAGTAACTCCTTGTGGGAAAGCACACAGGATCATGAATTCTTGTATACAAGCACAATCTAAACACACAAAAAAATGCTATTTTAAAGTGTTAGGACAACTACAAAAATATCTTAGTACCAGCAAAACACACATTTGCAACTTTAAAAGCTATTTTTTGTCGTGATGAAGCCATCTGCATTCTTTTCTCTCTTACAAGGTATAGAGTCAAGATCCAGTACAGAGGTAAATTGCTCAAAGACTGGACTGACTAAATGGCATGCCTCTGCAAGCTTTTCTGCATTGCAAAAGGTCCCAGTAACAGTCGTTGTGCTCTGCAATGCATCTAGGTATTACTACAAAAAAAAGAAATCATTCTTCCACAACAATAACCAGTATCACATTCCTTAATCATAAAGCTAGTCTATTACTGAAATTAAGACACTTCTGAAAGAAAATACCTCGCAGAGTTGGTTTAAAAAAAATTGGAGTTGAGAAGATGGAGGCTGAGCCAGTTGAACTATGCGAGTCTCGGTGTGGGTGAGTGAGTATCTGGAAAATTTTGCGTATGTGCTGGTGAACGAGTCGGCATGTGAGTAGCTGACTGAGTGAGGGCTGGGAGCTAATGGCCAGGGCTCTCTTGGTGCAGCACCTGGTGCCACAGCTGCTGGACTTGGACCCTAGCAATTCCTGGGATGCAGAAGCTGAGTACCATTTTCTTTTCTTTTCTTTTTTTTAAATCAACAAAACACTTCCTGGGAAGAAAATACTGGGAAAGACTGTCTAGGTGGGGGCTCGAGAGCAAGTGGCCAGGCCCCTGATTTAATAGCTGGTGCTGCAGTTTTTCGGTTTGGTCCCTGCTCTTCCCAGGTCACAGAAGCTGAGCACCAATTTTTTTTTTAACAGACAAAAGTATTCCTGTGAACAGCAGCAGGGAGAGACTATTACCCCAGGCTCTCCCTCACCATTGGCAGTAGAGACTGCTGCCTCCAGGCTTTGCCTCACCACTTCAGTGCCTGGCAAGACACTGGCAGCAGGGGCTGCAGAGGGAGTCCAGAGACAAAGTCCCATGGAAGAGGACAAGAGAGGTACCCCATCACCATCTTGAAGGCGGAGCAGGAAAACACTCCAACTTGCTTACCACAGAGCAACAGACCCCATCTCTGTGACTGGTGGATCAACAACTCAGGGATTGATCATGACACAGAGGGAATAATATCCTGGAAGCATAAACTTTGGAGGAACCTGATGCATGTAGCGTTCCAGGCGCCCCACTCCCTACCTTGATCCAGCCAGGACAAAGGGTGTGACCAGAAAAGGATGAGGAAAGACTCTAAAGAAATTAGTGGTGAGTCTGGGACTGACCCAAAACCCCTCCTCCCCAGCAATCCTCTGAATGTCAAACCCACATAGCTAGGCCACAACTGAGAAGAACAAAACCAGAAGGAGCCTGGACGTCAGTCGCAATAGAACTCCATTCCAGGATAGGCCTGACTGGGGCACTCCCAACAAGAGTACATACCTGGAGAAGAGATAATCCTGAGCCCCCCCCCCACCGGAGGAGACCCCCCCACACCACCAATGAGAGTGGGAGGGGAGGCCTGCAGCCCCACCCACCTCCACTGCCCCTCCTCCTTCCCCGCTCTCTCCAGACACTGAGGAGAGAGTGAAAGAGGTGACTCTGCAGGAGAGAACTGATTAGAGAAATAGTTACAGAGCCTGCCACAAGAGGGCATGGATTTTTCCTTCTTTCTTTTTTAATTTTTAATTTTTAAAAATTCTTTGACTGTTTGTTAGTTATTCTATTTTTAAAATATTTTTCCTTTGTGCATGAATGTGTATGAATGTGAGGGTCTGATCTGCATCCCTCCCAAATTTTTTTTTCTTTTTCTGTTTCTTTCTTCTTTAATTTGTTGTTTTCTGTTTATGAGTGTATGTGAATGATTGAGTGTTCATCTTTCAATTTTGTTGTTGTTGTTGGTTTGTTCTTGCTCTTTTGTTCTTCTGGGTTTTTTATCTTCTATAGTTTAAGGTGTGTGTCAATATAGGTGTGAGGGTTTGATTTGAATTCCTTTATTTATTTATTTATTTATTTATTTATTTATTTATTTACTTATTTATTTATTTATTTTTCCGGTCTTTCTGTTTTTCTTCTCTATTCACTTTGTGCTAGGCATGTGTGTGTGTGTTTAGTTTTCTAGGCTTTTGTTGTTGTTGTTGTTTGTTTTGTTACACTTTGTTGTTATTCCAGTTTGTTTGGGGGTTTGTTTGTATGTCTGTGTGTGTGTTTAATAGTTTTTTACATTGGTTTCTGCTTTGCATCATCATATAGAGTGGTGGTAGGGAGTGGATCTCAGGGAACACATACCACAATAAATGAACATTGTAATTTGTAAGGAGTTTCTGAATCCTAACACCCTATCCCCTACTTTATTTGAATTTCAAAAACTACAAGAAACAACAAAGCTTCCCATCCACCATCCTATTTCAAAATAGAAGATATCCAGAGCCCAGATCTGGGAAGATTAGAGGGCTAAGCAAACATCAGAAGGGAAAGCCTCTCCCACTGACACTGAATAACAGAACTAAAGAGAAAACAAGAGATCTGTCACAAATGAGGAGAACCAAAAGGAAGACCACAGGCAATTTCAAGTGTACCAAAGACAGAACTCCTGAAAAATCAGACCTTGGTGCTAAAACAATGGAAGTCACCAACGACTGGGCCCTGAACACTACAGGGATTAGGGAATGGATGGAAAGAGAGATAAGACTCAAGAATGACAAGATGCAACACTGAAAGAACTTGTAATAGAGATTTTGGCAATAAAAAATTTCATCCAGGAAATAAATGACAAGATGGCAAGCATGGAAGAAGAATTAATCTAACTAAAGAAAGAATCTCAAACTTGAAAACCAGAACATGGAATTAACCTGGTCTGTAAAAAATTTAGAAAGAAAACTCAGAAAGAACAAAACCTACAAGAGATGTGCAATTATAACAAGAGGCCGAACCTATACCTGATTGATATTCGAGAATAAGAAAGAGAAATGGAGAATACCCTGAAGCAAGTATCCCAGGAGGTAATCCAAGAAAACTTTTCCCATCTCACCAGAGATGTGACTAGCCAAGCATAAGAGATACAGAACCCACACAAGACATCAAATGAGAAGACCAACCCTTAATCACATAGTAATTCACCTACACAAAGTAAACACAAAAGAAAAAATCCTAAAGGCAGCAAGAGAGAAAGGTCAGACTGCCCACCAGGGGAAACCAATCAGAATATCAGCAGACCTAAAGGCAAAAAAACTACAAGCAAGAAGGGACTGGAGCCCTATATTCAAAGTCCTCAAAGATAGACAGTTTCTACCAAGAATTTCCTATCCAGCCAAGCTCAGTTTCATCAGTGATGGAGAATTAAAATCCTTCCCAGACATCCAATCCCTAAGAGATTATGCAGCTTCCAGACCAGCTTTACAGGAGACACTTAAAAAGCACAGAAGAAAGAGAAAAAAAAGAATGACCATACACTTCTCAAGAGAACAGCAGAGCACAGAATCAACAGAGAATACAGTGCAACAAGAAACTTGAAAACACACACATACATCAACCCCAAAGCCAAAAGAAAAAACTTTATAATAACCTCATAACAGCAAAAAAAAATTCACATTTTAATAATCAGCCTGAATATGAAGGGACTAATGCACCACTGAAAAGACACAGAATGACAAACTGGATAAGAAACCATGACCCAATTATCTGCTGCATCCAGGAGACTCATCTAACTACAAGGGACACACACAGACTCAAAGTGGAAGGATGAAAAATGATTTTCCAGGCAAATGGATCACAAAAGAAGATAGGAGTGCAATCTTCATATCAGACAAAACAATGTATAAGCTATCAAAAATTTTTAAAAGACTCAAAAGGTCACTATATAATGATAAAAGTTTCAATACATCAATAAGAAATATCCATCGTAAACATGTATGCACCCAACAGAGGAGCACCAGTATTTGTAAAGCAACTACTAAATAAACTAGAAAAAAAATATTGACTCTAACACTATTATAGCAGGGGACTGGAATACCCCACTAACAGCCCTAGATAGATCATCAAGGCAAAAACTTAACAAGGAGATCCAGAACCTAAACTTGACACTTGACCAAATGGATTTTATAGATACCTACAGATTATTCCACCCAACAACCATAGAATATACATTCTACTCATTACCACATGGGACGTACTCCAAGATTGATCACCATCTTGGCCATAAATCAAGCATAAACAAATTCCATAAGGTTGAAATCTTGTCATGCACATTCTCAGAGCACAATGGAATAAAAATAAACATCAATGCCAACAACATTCCCCCAAAGCCCACAAAGACATGGACACTAAACAGCATGATGTTGAACAACTACTGGATCAACCCTGAAATCAAAGCAGAAATTAAAAGATTCCTGAAAACAAATTAAAATGAAGAAACATCTTACCAAAATCTCTGGGATGCCATGAAAACAGTTCTAAGAGGGGAATTTATAACTCTATGAGCACACATCAAGAAAATGGAAAGATCACAAGTGGAAAGGCTAGCAAATCATCTAAGGGAGCTGGAAAGAAAAGACCATCAAAATCCCAACTTTAGCAGAAGAATCCAAATCACCAAAATAAGAGCCCAATATGGGACATAGAAGACAAAAATATCATAGAAAACATCAACAAAATAAAAAGTTTGCTCTTTGAAAGAATTAACAAGATTGATGGACGCCTAGCCAGAATGACCAAGAAAAAGAGAGAAAAAACCCAAATGAGCACAATCAGAAATACAAAAAAATCAAATCAAAACTGACCCCAAAGAAATACAAAATTATCAGAGATTACACCTATATGGAAACAAACTTGATAACCTAAATGAAGTGGAGGACTTTGTGTCATCACACAGCCTCCCCAGGTTGACACAAGAAGACATTGAAACTCTAAATAGACAAATAACAACCCAGGAAATTGACTCTGTCATACAAAATCTACCTACAAAAAAAAGCCCTGGACCGATGGATTTCCAGCTAAATTCTACCTAACATACAAAGAGAAGCTGATACCAATCCTATTGAAAGTATTTCAGGCAATTGAGAAGGATGGAATTCTCCCCAAATCATTTTACAAAGCTAACATCACACTGATACCCAAACTGGGTAAAGATCCAGCAAAAAAAAAAAAGAGAACTACAGGGCAATATCCCTTTGAACACAGATGCAAAAATCTTCAATATGATTCTAGCAAATCGAATCCAAAAACACATCTCAAAAATCATTCACTACGACCAAGTAGGCTTCATTCCCAGGATGCAGGGTTGGTTCAACATTTGCAAGACTATAAATGTAATTAAATACATCAATAGATGTAAAAACAAGAACCACATGACTATATCGTTAGATGCAGAAAAAGCTTTTGATAAAATCCAGCACCCCTTCTTGATAAAAACCCTCAAACACCTAGATATAGAAAGAACATACCTCGATATAGTAAGTGCCATCTACAATAAATCCACAGCTAACATATTGCTAAATGGACAGAAAATTAAAACATTTCCCCTGAAAACCTGAACAAGACAAGGCTGCCCATTCTCACACTTCTTGTTCAACATTATGTTGGAAGTCCTAGCTAGGGCAATTAGACAAGAGGAGGAAATCAAGTGTATCCAAATAAGAAAAGAGGAAGTCAAGTTATCCCTCTTTGCTGATGATGTGATCTTATACCTTGAAACTCCAAGACAATCTGCCAAAAACCTGCCTGCACTGATAAAGAACTTTGGCAAAGACTCAGGGTACAAAATAAGTGTGCAAAAGACAGTCACTTTCCTATACACCAACAATAAGCGGTCAGAGACCCAAATAAAAAGCACAAACCCATTCACAATAGCCACACACACAAAAAAAAATTTGAAATACCTCGGCACCTTCCTAACCAGAGAAGTGAAAGACCTTTACAATGAAGACTACAAAACACTGCTCAAAGAAATCCAAGAAGACACACACAAATGGAAAAATATTCCATCCTCTTAGATAGGAAGAATCAACTTTGTTAAAATGTCCATCCTACCAAAGACAATCTACAGATTCAACGCAATACCCATTAAGTTACCAACAGCACTCTTCTCAGACCTGGAAATGACAATACAGAAATTCATATGGAAACATAAATGACCACGAATAGCCAAAACAATCCTTAGTAAAAAGAAACAAAGCAGGAGGTATCACACTTCCAGACTTGAAACTTTATTATAAGGTTACTGTAATCAAAACAGCCTGGTATTGGTACAAGAACAGGCACATAGACCAATGGAATAGGCTAGAGATTCCAGAAGCAAAGCCTCAATTTCTCAACCAATTCATCTTTGACAAAGCCTCCAACAACAACCACCAGGGAGAGGAGAACTTATTCAGTAAATGGTGCTGGGAAAACTGGATGATCACATGCAGAAGATTGAAACAGGACCCCTACCTATCACCATACACAAAAATTAACTCTAAATGGATCAAAGACCTACATGTAAAACCTCAAGCTGTAAGTATCTTAGAAAATGCAGGAGACACCCTTATGGAAATTGGAACTGGCAATCAATTCCTATTCAGAACTCTAAATGCCCATACCTTAAGAAATAAGATAGACAGATGGGACCTCATCAAATTAACAAGCTTCTGCAAAGCAAAAGAAACTATCAAGAGAGCAGGGAAACAAACCACAGAATGGGAAAAAAAATCTACCAACTGTATATCTGACAAAGGTCTAACATCTAGGATCTACAAGAAACTCAAATGCACCGAAAGGGAAAAAACAAACAACCCCATTAAAAAGTGGACAAAAGACATGAATAGACACTTCTCAAAAGATATATGGGCACCCAACAGACACATGAAAAAGTGCTCAACCTCACGCCTCATGAGAGAAATGCATATCAAAACCCCACATTGAGAAAACACCTAACCCCAGAAAGAATGGTCATTATTAATAAAACAAACAGCAATAGATGCTGGTGAGGATGTAGAGAAAAAGGAACGCTTCTACTCTGCTGGTGGGAATGCAAACTAGGTGCAACCTCTTTGGAAGACAGTGTGGCGTTTTCTGAAAGAACTAGAAATTGAACTTCCATATGACCCAGCCATTCCCCTATTGGGAATACACCCGGAGGAACTCAAGTCATTCTATAAAAAAGATACCTACACATGCATGTTTGTTGCAGTTATATTCACAATACCAAAAACATGGAACCAAGCATGTTGCCCATCAAAGCAGGACTGGATAAAAAAAATGTGGTACATATACGCAGTGGAATATTATGCAGCCATAAAGAAGGACAAACATATGGACTTTGCAACAACTTGGATGAATTTAGAGTTGATCATACTCAGTGATCCATCACAGAAACAAAGAACAGAGTACCACATATTCTCACTCATAAGTGGACCTTGAATATCTATAATACTATAATAAAGAGATTGGCAGTAGTGGGAAACTCTCAGTGAAGTGGGTGTGGGATTGGCAGTTAAGGGAAACTGCTAGGGGAGGGAGGGGCATACCTCATTAACAGGGGTACCTGCAAAATCAATGTTTGTATACTTAACCCTGAATTGTACCCCACATCTTTTTCTCCCCACATCTTTATAATTTAAAAAATCATTGAAAATTTACCTTATTTAGATAATAGGTGAGAAAAATCCATTCTTTTGAAATAAGATATATGAAAAGCAGAAGGCAATAGGAAAGCATTAAAACAGTTCATATATAATACTCAGGTAATTCTATACATTTTGGTGAGTAGAGTATGTGTCCTATTGATTTCAGAAGTAGAACTCAGAGGTGATTCTTAGCTCATAATTTACTTCAAAAGTCTCACAGTACGAAAAATGGGAAAATCTCATAATTTACTTCAAAAGTCTACTAGTACAAAAATTGAAAATGTCTATGAATAAGACATTCTTGAAATTGTAGGCCATCTTAGTCTCCCATTTTCTCTCAAGATGACCTGACCACATGTATAACTATTATCTTCTACTGTTATTACTAATAATAGCTTATTCCTGGCACAATGTAGACTGTCAATAATTTTTTTTCAAATTGGGGCCTCATTCTGTTACCCATGCTGGAGTACAGTGGCATGATCACAGTTCACTGCAGCCTCAAACTCAGGTTCCCGCAAACTCGGGTTTCCCACTTCAGTCTCTAAGTAGGTAGGACTAAGGCATGTGTCACCACACCTGGCTATTGGGGGGGGGGGTGTTTTTGTTTTGGGGTTTTTGGAGGGGAGAGACGCGATCTCACTATATTGCATAGGCTGGTCTTGAACTCCTAGGCTCAAGCAATCTTCCTGCCTTGGCCTCCCAAAGTGTTGGGATTACAAGCATGAGCCACCATGCCCAGCCTATTTTGAAGGAATAACTATAACCTGATGTTTTTCTCAAAAGAGAAAAGAAAAGAGAGATCTGTCACTTGAGAAGATTTGGTAGAATCTCGAGAACTGACTTTTGAAAGGAGCATTTGATTTATTGTTATTGTATCAGAAGGCAGAGTTAGAGCTAGTGGTATGAAATTATTCAGAGGCAAAGTTGACTCAACGAACTTAAGAACTTTCTAGAAATTAATATTGTCTCCAAATGGCAGTTTTCCTTCTGAGTATGAAGTGCCCAACAGAAAGTGCTGAAGAGGCCAGGTAAGAAAGGAGATACGTTTTGATAGGAAGTAGATTAGATACTACTAATCTACTACTAGTAGATTAGATTAGAGGTTCATCCAAATTTTTTCTGGGATGATACAATTATTTTTCTTCTAAACTTGTTGAATAAACACTCCCTTTTGAATGATACTGAGTAATCCTGTCATGATGAAAATCTCAAGTTTAATTAATAATATTTGAATCAATAGATCATATTCTGAAATATTTGAGGAAGACTTGTTACTACTTTTTAATGCCTTCATCTCAAACATAAGGTGTCTAAGACAGTGGACTGTGCATTGTCTATCCAACAGCCCTGTTTCTGTGTTGGATACTGGAATAAAGAATTCTTGGCTCTCAGATATGGATGACGATAAGAGTTTTCTTATCTAGGCACCCATCCAATGACTGCACCCTTACAATAATGTCCTAAGTGACAATTCAGGTAAAGCTTGAACACTTCCAATGTCTGCAAACTCAATGTCTGCAAACTCATCTTCCAAACAAGTTCATTCCAACTCTCTGTGCCTCCCATATTATGTCAAGTTTAAAGACAAAATCTGTCTATTTACCAATTTTAATGCCTTGACATTAACCACAAGATTGCATTGTAGACTAAAGACAAAAATCAACAGAATGTGTTGTTTTCTCAGTTAGCCTAATCAATTAAGACATAAAAATTCAGGAATAAAAAATGTAGTTAATAATTTACTCCAAGTTCAATTTTGTATGTTTTTATATGGAAAATCGCTGCTACCCTTTCATATTAAGAACCCGATTCTAAAATTTCTTCCTGATTAAAATTAATCTTCCTGTTACATTATTTAACTCAAATTTAACAAGTGATCTCCATAAATTCCTGAGAATGCTGAGTTGGTAAGAATCATCATCCGAACGGTTTTAAGTATACATCTAATTGTCAGCAACACTGTTTCAGAATTGATTTGACATTTGAGGAAATATTTGCCTTTAACAGTAGAAGAGCAGCTCATTATTAAGGGAAAGCAAACATTCTAAAACATTTATTTCTAGGCTTTATATAGTCATTTTACTAGATTTTCATTCTTAATGCCAGTGACTGAACTTTTCTTACCTGTGACAGAGCTTCGGTACTATGCAAGTAAAATGGTCTGGAGAAAACAAAAACTGGCAAAATATAGTCATGTCTAGCCATTTCAGCAATTCTCACGGCTTCTCTAATTCTATAATGGACAAATTTCAAAGCGTTTAAACTTGACTTCAATATTTTATCCAAATATATTGAAGGATAAAGTGCTGTGCTTTTTTTCCACAGCCACAGGAGCTGGTCATTGCGGAAAATTTCATCCTTTGGGCAATTACCTGTGTATGTCTCTGGATTTATCCTGTAATCATAATTGTAGCAGTCTGGATAGAGATAAAAGCCCCATAAACATTTTGGTCTCATTTCTAAAGCCATTGTGAGAGTAATGTTCATAAAACTCTTTCCAGCATTTTCAAATTCCTTTTGGGCAACTGTTTTCACTTCCGTTTCTGACCAGTCAGGATGGTGGTTTCTAGTGAAGGCTAAGGAGTGGTTTTTATATATGATTCTACTGCCCCAATTTCTATCCCATTGGGGTTTCCAACTTTCCCAGTCAATAACAACAAGTGCTTCTGATCTCCACCAAGGGACAGCTTTTGCAATGTCATTGGCGGTTTTCCTGAGGTGTTTAGAAAGGCTAGCATTCTGTGGTATTCCTCCATTAAAAGACTTTCCACCTTGAAAGAAATAAGGGTAATACCCTAATTCATTTGGATAAAATATGACAACTGTGGCTCCACTCTGAGTCTCTAATGGATTTGATATAATGTTAAATATTTGAAGATTTATATCCACATTGAAAAAATGGTTACAATACATTGTTGGGGCTGCCCAGAAAATGTTGAAAGGCTGGTCCTTGATCACTGGAGGCATTGCTGGTTTGAGCGCTGCCTGAGTTAATAGGGTAAAAAGCTGCAGCCTTCTTAACCAAACCGCCCTTGGGTTACACATGGCTAGTTGTTTCCAGCGTTACAACAGTCTCCTTAAAAAGAAGAAAAGTATTACAGATAATGGAGTCAAATATTCCTTAATTTTTATGGTACACAATGAATAGACGAAATATTTTTGAAACTTTTGAGGTTTATTAATATCTAGACCTAATTTCTAGTTTCATATGAGCAAAGGAATAAAAATGAAGCTTTTTTTTTTTACTTGAAATGTGAACAAAAATATCAGCAAACAAAAACTATAAAAAGTTTCACATAAATCCTCAGCTATGCAAACTCTACATGCTAGGTTTTAATTTTCTATAACTCTGAGTGCACTAACATAAACTATCCTGCACTGACAAGACATCAGCTGTAAGGGAAGCTAGAAAAGAAAGTCTGAATAAATTACCCTATCTCCCTCTTGATTACTTCAAATGTGACTCTAAGTACATGCCCACTTGAAAATTAACACATACTGGCATTTTTACAAATATTAGATTGAACAAAAAGGCATAATCAATTATACTACAGTAATACCTTGTTTACAATTTGAAATGCACTGGCCTGAAAGACTTATTCCTTCATTTGTTTTTAAAACACAGAGTAGTTACCCACAGAACTAGCCTAGGCTGGAAGAGAAAACAGGCAGAAATGTCAGTTACCTGTTGCTAATTATGAATTTTGCTGCAATCATCATCTCTCTGGCACATAGATGAGCTTAAAAACCTATTAGCTCTTTAATTCCATGGTCTTCTCAAAGAAATAGGATTGTATTTTCAATAGTTAAAACCCAAATGAAACTGGGCTCTTTAGGCCCTTTAACTAGTCCGTTGGGACAAAACTGCCAAAGAATCTTCCTAGAATATGACTGTTTAGTAGTTGATGCATTCCAGTCAACAAGATCTCACCCCAAAAGCAATACGGTTGAAGTTAGGTGTTAAAATTATTTTTTCATAGCCATTTTAAAACATAAAGGAAACCCAGATTGCTCTCTGATGTAATTAAACTCAGTCTCTTCTCAAGAGTTGTAAATTGCATCTTATGTAGTTCTTGGTGTCTTTACTTATACAGGAAACACACCAACCAAAATCATACGTTGTCTCACAACATAGCATTCTTAGTTTCTAAAGAAATTTGAGTAAGTCATAGGCTGTTTGTATGCTGAATTTTTAAATTAACAAACATGAATAATTTACTCTTTTCAATAAAGTATTATTGAGACTACTGACATTGTGTGGAGTGTGTGTTATAGCATCAGATGCCTCTAAATGACCAGAGATGGCATCAATCCCTTCAACCTTCTCCAAACTGTAGGATCTTTACGTGACTCCCTTCCTGACAAAAAAAGAGTAAACCTTCATCCTTTGTCTGTTGTTAAGATGGATTGTAAGGTATCTACTTTTCATCAATATTATTCTTTACCTCTCTTTGGTCATGATTGAACATTGGGTATATAGGCCTGATAAATTGTAACACCCTTGAGGGGGGAAAAAAAACACCTTTGTTAAATGTCATACCACTATCATTTTTTTAGAAAAAAAGGGCTAAAAATTCAAAATATTGTGCTCTAGTAAAATTCAGTTACAAGTTTTCTTTTCTAGAAGATTTTATTCAGGTTTTCTGTATATGTAAATAACACACACTGTCAGAATTTTTTGGTAGAAATTGACTATTTCATTCTAATACACATATGGAAATGCAAAGGGTCAAAGCATATTCATAAAAATTTTGCAAAAAAAATTAAAATTAAGTATCAGTACTCAAAAAGTAGCATTTTTCTGTGCACCCTTATGGGCATTTCTCTGCATGCAAATCCATGTTTGTGTGGATCAGAGCAGAGACTCTGTTGGATTGTATGTGGCATCAGGCAGTCCAGACACCTAGGCTGTCCGTGAGCCTCTGGTGGTGCAGCCCCCTGAACATCAGAGAGTATTCTGAACACCGAAGCAGAAGTCCAGATACACCTGATCTTCATGAGCCTAGAATTGTGGGAGAAAACTTGAATCTGGCTTGTGGATGGGCTTCCAGTTTGTAGAATCTGTCACATGAATTCAGGCTCCCTGAAAGAGACTGGACTGAAGGAAGAAGATTGGAGAGAGATACAGAAGGGATATGCTGTTCTCTAACAAAAGATAAGTTGAGCTCCAGGTAGAGGGAGAGTGTGAGACTGGACTTGATTATCTCCTGACCCTCCCCCAGTTTCTCCTTTTAAAACCTGTGTGCTCTGGATAAAAGAGAGCTATGCTGTAGAACAGGGGATTCAACATTTTGGCTTCCCTGGGCTGCATCAAATAACCTTTTGGCTTCCCTGGGCCACACTGAGTAAAGAGAAATTGTCTTGGGCCACAAACAAAACATATAGTTAGAGTACATACACAGTAAGACTTCTTTTTCAATAGTTTTATTATAAAGTTTTAAAAAATGAGAACAATATGCAACTAGTGAGAAATTTGACCTTGTTTTTGTAAAACTTATCTATCAGTGTCTGGTTCAATGGAAGTGGTTGCAATTCTTAGTGAGTTCTCAAGGTGCTTTTTAGAATTGTTTGTCCAAATTTGTTCTTCATGTGCTTCATAATTGAAAACAGCAGCTCACAAATGTATGTGCTGCCAAAGAGTGATGTCATGAAAAAGACATGATTCTGAACTTAAAAAATAGAACTGCACCTGTGGTCAAAGAAGATAAATGCTACAAACACATGATGTTAAAAGATTTTGTGGTGCTGCATTACTAACTATCCTGGACCACATGTGGCCTGTGGGCTGTAGATTGGACATAACTTCTCAGAAGAAAGCACTTGCCAACTGCTCCAGGGACCTACAACTCCCCCCGTGAAACTGAAGGAAATAGCAACCTTTCCAGATACCTGGGGAGGGATAAGAGGATAGTATTCAGTGGTCTAGAGTAGATTGGCGGTCACACAGAAAAAGGCTGTGACAAAAGGCTTGAGCAAATTCAAGCATTGGGCACTTGAGCAGAAGGGATACAAAAGTGCTGATTAAGGGAGAATCTTCCTGCTCCCTTCCTCTAGGACTCCTCAAGGTAAAAATCAGAGAGGGACATCAGGGTGAAGGTTGGACTTTCACATGAGAGGCCTCAGAGCATGGGGACTTCTAGTGTTGCTACACACGTGAATCATTTCTTCTCAGTGGGAGGTGATATCCAGACACATGTGCATAACCACACTCACCATATACTTCTTTACAAAAGCAGAGTCACGCTTTGCCATTTACTACCGTGTGTATTCACATCAGTGGGTGGTGGCTTTTGAGGATCATCCGCTTTGTTAGTGAGGGGGAAAGCTACATATCCCTAGCATATACAGAGGGTGCCAAAAAAATGTACACACATTTTAAGAAAGGAAAAACCATCAAAATTGTAATACTCAATATATACTGATAACAACAGATGAATGAATACAAATCACGTTTGACTTCTGCGATGACAAGTGGTTCTCAAAGTGGGTGCCATCAGCATCCAGACACTTCTGATAATGGCAAACCACTGCAGGACTTGTTGATGGCGAGGCCTCCCGGATCTTCCCTTGTGCACATCACACACAGCACCATGCATCTCAAACTTACAACGAATGCATACAATTTTTAGGGGTGTCGGAGGTCCTGTTGCATACTCATGCCTCCATTGTCATTGTACTTTCACAACATTCTCCAGTTTCAAATACCACTTCAAAACGGTCTTACGCTCCTCAAACAACTGCGCTTCCATCATTTTCTTTGACTGTAATGCCTGTTGCACGGTGACGTTAGCATTCATTTGATTAATATCATGCATGTGTGCATCATGAGTGAACATCATGCTACACATACAAGTAATACATAGATAACATCTCTTGAGATATGTATACTTTTTTGTCACCCTGATATATAGTATTATGTGAGCAAGTCGTGAACTATAGTGTAAGGATAAGATAATTATATGAAAAACCCACATATATATGCAGTAAAAATCAGTTCCAAAAGCTAGGAATACCCAGAGTGTGCCATGTGAGTTCAAAACATGAAGCTATCAAATGTGGTTAAAAAGGTCTGAATAAGCTTCAAACTGGAAGTTGTATTTAAGGCTTAAAATATAAGCAGGATGTCAACAGGCTGAAATCATAAAAGAACTCTAGATGGGGAAATGGCAACAGGAAAGACACAGGAAAAAAAGACATTGATTTGGGGGTGGACATAAATGTCTTAGAGACGTGTAGCAGGTGGTTAGGAATTTTTCTATAAGTGTAGAGTTGGGCATCTTCTGTGGTGAGGTGATGACTGATACAAAGGGAAAAGTATTGGCAGAGCAGAGATGAGGCATGAAGTCAGAATTTTGAGGATCACCTATAGTTATATGGAAGAAAGTGGGAAAATATCCAATAACAAAAGAAAAAAAAAGTCTTGAGAGATTTGGAAGGACTGTACAGTGTACCTAAAAGTTAGGAACACAGACATTTAAGGAAGCTGAGAACCAAGAAGTGACAACTTTTCTTAAGCAATGAGATGCTGACAAAAGACCATGAGTAGAGCCGGGCTCGGTGGTTCAGCCTGTAATCCCGTGCCTTGGGGGTCTGAGGTGAGTGGATTGCCTGAGCCCGCGGGTTCGAGACCCGCCTGGGCAGGCGAGACCTCACCTCTACAGTAAATCAAAAAAATTATCTGGGCGTGGTAGCGCACGCCTGTAGTTCCAGCTACTTGGAAGGCTGAGACAGAAGGATCGCCGGAGCCCAGCAGGTCGAGGCTGCGGTGGCTGGGAGCGGCCGCTGCACTCCAGTCTGGGCGACAGAGTGAAACTCCAACTCAAAAAAAATAACAAAAAAAGTAAAAATAAAAATAAAAATAAAGACCATGACTATAGAAGTTTCAAAACAGCACAGAGAGTTTGGGGCAAATCAGCTTATAAACAGGGTCTTGCTCTGTTGCCCAGGCTGGCCTCAAATTCCTGGACTCAAGTGATCCTCCTGCCTTAGCCTCTGAAGAACTGGCGCTACAGGTGCACACCACTGCATGCAACTAGTCTATGACCTCTTTATCTCTCCCGAGATATCTACCCTTCAGTTAGAAAGAGAGAGGTGAACTCAGGGCAGATGGAAAGAAAACTTCGGAAGGTTTTGTATCAGTCACTATATCCTCTAGCTTGGGAAGGACACAAACCATTTTCGCCACAACCCGTTAGCTAGAATGAGTCACATCCCACTCAACTAAAAAAGGGACCACAAAGTACAATCCTGCCATTTACCTGAAGGCAGAAAGGTAGAAATAACTGACAAATACCCCTTATATCTAATAAAATTGTTTTGAAATTTGGTAAAATGATTTAATACCCAAGTTTTATACAATTCCTTGTCAAATTGGTTCAGAATATATAGTGATTGTAAAAAGTAAAATGCCAGTCTCATTATAAACAATAAGGAGTTTATCATTGACTAAATATAACAGAAAATTGGTTAAGATATGCGGGAAATCCCCAAAATAAATTTATTTATAAAAAAGTGCATAATTTTTTCTTACATGTTTAAACTTCAGTCACCTTAAAAGTACTCTCCATTTCATGCAATACACCTATAGAAACTCTTTTTCCACTGCTCAAAGTAGATTTTGAACTTGTCAATTTGGATACATTTTAGGGATTCTGTCGTTTTTTTGTTTCACCTCTTCCACATTGGCAAAATGTTTCCCTTTGAAGACAGGGAAACAAAACAAAGTTGTTGGGAGCAAGATTGGGTGAACAGGGAAGGTAGAGAATGGGAGAGAGTCGTGCTGTCTTTTATCAAAAACTGCTGAACTACAAGGCCCCTGCCTTGTAGGTGGAAGAACCAATTATCTGTGTGCCAAACTCTGGATGGTTCTTCTGCAAATCGTGACACAACCTTCTTAAAACTTTCAGATAAAAATTTTGCTTGACCATTTGATTCAGAGGAACAAATTTGGAGTATACTACAAGGAGCCCACACTCCAAAAGATAATTCTGGGTTTTGGGGGGTCCCCCCTCGTATGTTACATTCACCATCATGAACTTTATTAATGGTTTGGACTTGGTAGCATTCATCCATTTCCACATCTTTCCTCCCTTCCTTCCCTCCTTCCCTCCTTCCCTCCTTCCCTCCTTCCCTCCTTCCTACCTTCCCTCCTGCCTTCCTGTCTTCATTCTTCTTTCAGCAAATATTTATTAACTGCTTCTCTGTAAAGATCCTAGGTGGAAAAAACTACAGTGAATAGGTCCCAGAAGCCACAACCCCTAAAGAGGCAAAATGGAGGTTACCCGAAAATGGGAAAAACGCTGACTGGGAGCAGAGCCCCAGTGGGAAGCGGCCATGAGGGAGGCAGAGCCCCATGGATCCTGTTGACGGACTCCTTCGGTCTTAAAAGAATGTGTGCACAGGCTTGAAAAACACTTCCCTTGTAATAAACAAGATATTAACCAGGATGTGCGAGGATATTGAACTAGCAGTACAGCTATGTATAGACACATAAGGAAGTCCTAACAGCAAAAAACATACCCCTTGGAGACATAAGGGAACGTTTTACTATTCCCTTTCCCATGAAGTTTTGAAACCATTAGCTAAAGGGAAAATAAGCACTTCCTCATTCCCTTTACAGATGGTTAACAGACCTTATACTAAAATAACAACATTGACAGGTAAGATTGATGAAGAAGTCTGCTAAAACTAGACAAAGCATCTCTGAAAACAAACATGTTTTGACCTGCATTTGGGAAAAACAAGCTGCAGACATAACTCAAAGTTTTAGGAATATTATAGTATAGTTATAATCAAAATAAGGATAAGATTAAAGAATTAGGTAGAAATATATAGATAGTAAGATTAAAATAATTTTAGAATATAGCAGATACATATTATAAGTATAGGTAATAACATAAATATTAGAAATGTATCATAAGCATAAGTGGTAGTATGAATGTAGGAGATAAGTGATAGCATAATAGAAAATACATATAAGTTTAAGAGTAAATTTAGATTGATAATTTTTTAAATAGATAAAGTAATTAAAATTAATTAACAATAAAGTAGAAATGGTGTTTAGTTTTAGTAAATTTAGGATATAAAAGAATTTTAGAAAGAAATAGTTATAAAAAGTAAGCCAAAATATTGCTGCTAACTCGTATAATAGGTATAAAGTTGGGGCATAAAGTTAAGAGGAAGTGGACCAGCAGAAGTAAGAAAATTGTTTGACCTAAAGGTTACAGGTTGTAACTGATAATTCCTGGCAGCTGTTGTTTTGTTCCTGTCTGTTGGTTCAGGCATAAATAACATCACCGGTAGCAGGAAGGAACAAGATGGTAATTGTAAAGGTCAACTTCCCCATGAATGAAAAGAAAACATGATGTATAACATAGGGTGCGTTTTTGTGGATACAGGGGGCACTATACAAGCATGTAAGAACTGAATAAAAAATGGCAGAGTCCTGAACTCTACCCAAGAAGTTGACTCCTGTCTTTCTTCTTCGCCGTTCCTGATTCTCCCACCTCAGGCCCCGACTCTCTCCTGGAGCTGGTCTCTGGCAAATAGGCAAGATTCCTGACCCCATGGAACTTGTCTACCAGGGGAATCCTGACAATAAACAGGTAAGCATAATTTCTAAAACTCAAAATAGTTATAGATTGTGTAAATGTTATGATGGAAATAAACATTTGATAAAGAATAACCGGGATAGTAGGAGAAGCCTTTCTGAGGTGATGTATGAGTTGAGATCTGTAGACTGTGAAGGAACTATTCTTATGGAAATGTAGAAGAAGTAAATCCAGGACACAGACAGGTACACAAGATCTAGCACACTGGAGAAACAGCAAGGAGGTCTGTGTAGCTTCAGCTGTGGGAGGAAGAAAGAGAGTGGAGGCAGATGAAGTAAGAGAGGCTGTCAGAGTCCAGACCACACAGGGCTTTGTTGATGAAGCCAATAGGTTTAGATTTTTATTCTAAAAGGAGTAGAAAGTCATCAGAGTTTGAGGCAGGGATTTGACAAGATAACTTTAATTTTTTCAAAGTCCACACTGGCTTCAGGGTGAAAAATAGAATAGATGAGGAACAGTTGGTTTTGATTAAGTTTAGATAATGGAGATGGAGAGAATGGAATCGATTAAATACATTTGGTGAGAGAGCCAACAAGATTCCCTGCTGGATTAGTTTTAGAGACAAAGGAAAAGAGAAAACTGCAAGACTCAGAAAATTAACTCAATGATGAGCCCATTTTCCATTGAAATGGAAAAGACCAGGAAGAAATAAATTGGAACTGTGATAATCAAGAGTTCTTTGTGGAACATATTAAATTTGATATGTTTCTTAAATTTTCAAGAGGGGTGTCATATATTCTGGAAGTTTCAAATGAAACTTAGGTGCAAGGCACTGTGCTCACTTTTTATATGTGTAGCAGTGCCATACATTTGTCATACTAGAATTTCTTTGTTTTATCTTCAACTACTCTTGCCTTCAGTTTTAACCCCCTACATCTGAGTAGAAAAAAATATTAACTAAATGTCAAATTGTGTTTAAATTTAATCCAGGCCAATACTGTTAAGAGTCTGATGTTCTTTTCTCTACAAAAACGTACTCGATCTCTCATCTCTACCTCTTTTCCTCAGGATGGTGTCCTCTTGTGTGTAGTTAGTTGGGGGCACTCATACAACATCATGGCTTCTGGAAAGAGTCAGAGGAGCAGTCTTGTGCATGATGTTCTTTGCATCTTCAGGTTTGTAGTGCAATAGTCTTTAACTATTTGGATGTTACTTACCATGGTAATATTGAAGGCTGAAGTTTAAGGCTGGATAGTAATGATTCAGTTTTTCTAGCCTCGGTCATGATCTAGTGATGATCCCTGACTGTCTTAGACCCAATGTTATCTCCCACTTGTCCAGTTACTGCTCTAAATCTGGCTGTGCCCCTCATGTTGTCCATGTCTCTTCTAAAATACTTGCTATTAGGCCTCTTGTCTTTCTACAGTGACTTCCTCTATCCTTCCAGCTTAATGGTCAGTAATCAGGATCAGTCTACCCCATGTAGAATCAAAGGCAGCCCAGAAAAGCTATATCTCCAGGCCTTTCTCTGCCCAACCATAGTTCATTTTTATGTAACTGGGCTCCCAATTGGGATATGGCAGTCAGCATGTTTGTTTCCTTCCACAGTCTCAAATATGGAGTAGGAGGCTGAAAGAGTGCTTCTCTATTTCTGTGTGTTCTCTCACTTAATTAAATAATGTCCACCTCTAGACCATAAGCAACATCCAAAAGGAAAAATGCAGAGAGATATCTGTTGCCCTTGCTCTCTCATTGTCTCTCACTTTTTTCTTCTTTCCATAAATCCTCTGGTTAGAAAAGGAGTAGATTTTAACCAAAGAAGTCCTGCTGGTCAAAGGCCAAAAGGATTACACTTTTCCATCATTGAGAATTGCTGAGCTGAGTTCTCCAAGCTTACAAAGTTATTGTCTTGTACAATCTAAAATTTACATGTCAGAGGCAGAATTTTAATTTCTCCTTTCTATTTTCATTCCTCATAAAACAAGTTTTAAATTCATCCTATTAAGATGGAACCCTCCTTAAAATAAAGGTAAAAGGCATGAGCTCAGAAAGGCAATAAAGAAAACAGTATCATTAATTTTACAAATATTACTCAAAATATTGGTGGGGTAGGGGGTGGGGAGGTGGGATTGGTAGTAATAGGAATCTGCCTGGGGAAGGGGGGGGCACACCTCATCAACAAAGGTAAATGCATAATGAATATTTGTATACCTAGCCCTGAATTATACCCCAAAATTTTAAAATAAAAAATTTAAAAGTTAAAAATATATATATTTATTATCCAATTTACATCAATTCTCAGATCAAACTTCTCAGATAGATATTATTATTACAACCATTTTAAAGATAAGAAAACTGATGCTTATGAAGGTTAGGTAACACGAATTTTAGAATTCTATTACCGAGACTAACCAATCTAAAAAACTATAAAACTCATGCTAAAATGCATTTTCTTGAAATTGTTGTAGTTAATTCTTATAAAGTCAGGAAAACAAAAGTCAGCGATTCAAACACAATACATGGTACAGATGAATATAGATTGACGTAATATATACACCCTAATGAAAGCTCCAAAGGCAAATGATCTGAAATAGAATCAAATAATTTATTCTTAAGGAATGGTGTAAGAGCAGCACACTCTCACACAAAAAAAGTTGGCAGCCTTCTGGGTGTGTGCACAAGGGTTACAATCAACCCTAAAATCTCAGTAGTTTAGCATAACAGAAGTTTTTGTTGTTGCTGTTGTTTCATTTCATCTTCCACATGCATTGGCAGGACTTTCTAGTCCACACAGTCACTCAGAGACCCAGACTAATGGAGCTGCCACCAGAATGCAGCTTCCTCAGTTATTCTGTTAAGGGAAAAGGGAAACTTGAGAAATTTGCATGAGTTTTCCATTACCTCAGCCTGGAAAAGGCACACTTATATCCACTAATATTCTATTAGTCAGAACTTGTCCTATAGACCTATTTAATTGGAAGGTGGCCAGAAAACATGGAGGTGTAAATGGAAAGTTTGATCTGTCTCTATCACTGCCCCATGAACATGATTCACATACCCAACCACCTGCTCCCTCCTAGTTTCAGCTTTTTCTTTTCCAAGGTTGCTTTTAAGGTCATGATAAATATAATTATTTTCGAGACATCTTTACATTTTGTAACTTGGAAAGAATATTTCAAGATCTTTATAAATCTTTATTAAAGACTAAATTATGATTCTAAGATCATTGTCAGTAAACTTTTATTTTATTTTAGGTTTTTAATGAAACAGTGTTTATAGAATGAGGGAACGCACCTACTCTTTCACTGGTTATGAATAGTAGAAGGGTGGAGGCTCTGGTGATTCCACAGTTTCTATAACCACAGCTTGCATGCAATCACCACTTGATCTTACTTCTGTTTTAAATACACAAGAGTGATTAAAAAGTTTGACATCTGAGTGTGTTGCAACTAGCTCTTGAACTGCCATTGACAGGTTTCAAATTACGTAATTCCTATTGCATTACGGAGTCTTGAATAACAGAAGCTTCCAAATTTGATTATTAATACAGGGTACTAAAGACATTAAAATCTTCCTTTGGAAGTCAATGTCCTCAGGAAATGTTATCAAGTATCGCCATCTGGCGGGTGAGAATGAAGGAGACCTTGGGTACTTGAATGTAATTGTGGGCACGTTAAAACAATTCCTGTTATTTTAAAATAATAGATGTAGTTAAGTTTCCAAATAAAAACTTTTTTCAAAAGATTTGGATTTGGGACCTAAGGAACAAAATCCCTCTTCTCAGAAATCAGGGTTACATCGAAGGTGGATAACTTTTTAATTACCATTCCTGAATGATAGCTACTTACATGAAGCACAAGTAAATAAAAGCAAGCTCTGGTGATGATGATAAGGTTATTTACAACCTGAAACTATTGCCATGGAAAGACTAGGTGCCTTGATAATTTTAGAAAGTTCAATTCACTCAGTACTTATTATTGTAGAACCAGCAGGAGGCTCTCCTTCACGTATTTGTTGACCGGTTCCAGAAATAATGGTGAGATTCTTTTTTTTTACAAAGACAAGAAAACGTTTTTGGCTTTTTAGCTTTGAAGTATCTGGGTTCCATTTATTTAGCTGACATTTTTCTCAGAGCTTTCACATTGCTTCTTTGGGAATTTAAGTTTGGAGTTTTATTTGACCATTTTTGAAAGATTACTTCGTTCAACAGAGCAGCAATGTAACAGACTTGTTCTGGACTCTCCCACAACACTTTATCTCAGCTTTTCTGTGATGTTCAATAACAATAAGAGAATGTAAGACCCTTACTAGAGAGAGAGAGGGGTACAAGAATAGCCACAGCAAATACCTGCTGAAAACTCCTAGGACCTGTTACCCATCCATTTATCATGGAAGGTCCATAAGCTAGATTCCTTTGTGCATTTGTACCTTAAGGACTCTTTTTACCTGGCTTTGTCCCATGTGAGTACCAAAACTACATGTATTTTATAGTGTTCAAGTATATGCAACAATAAGTTCTAGTCAGTAGGTTTCTGTGAACAAGAAAGATGGCATAGCCCAAAGGTTAAGAGTCCAGACGCTTGAACCAGACTACATAGTTTTTTGTGGGTTTTTTTTTTTAAAGATCCTGTTATCTCCTTAGCTATCATTCCTCCTTCCTAAGCAACCACTAATTTACTTTGTCTCAATAGATTTGCCTATTTTGGACATTTCCTATGAATGAAATTACATATTATGTGGACTTTGTGTTAGGCTTCATTTATTTGACACGGTATTTTTAAGGTTCAGCCATGTTGTAGTATGTGTCAGCACTTCACCCTTTCTTGTGCTGAATAATATTCCACTGTATGTATGTGTTACATTTTGTTTATTCATTCATCTAGCAGTGGACATTTAGGTTATTTCCATCTTTCTCCTTTACGGATAATGCTACTATGAACATTAGTGTACACGTTTTTGTGTGGATAAATGTCTTCATTTGTCTTGGGTATTTACCTTGGAGTGGAACGACTATGTCATTTGGTAGTCCTGTTCATCCAGATTATCTGATTTTTAATCCTGGTTTGGTTGTTGCTTGTTCTGTTATCTAGAGAAAGTTATTCCTCGGTTTATCTATAAATAGAACCAACTATATCTCATATACATTTTTTAAAGATTAAATACATTACTATTTTTTTTTTTTTTTTTGAGTTGGAGTCTCACTCTGTCGCCCAGACTGGAGTGCAGTGGCCGCCTCCCGGCCACCGCAGCCTTGGCCTGCTGGGCTCCAGCGATAGCTTGAACTACAGGCGCACGCTACCACACCCGGCTATTTTTTTTATTTATTGTAGAGATGAGGTCTCGCCACGTTGCCCAGGCGGGTCTCGAGCCCGCGGGCTCAGGCAATCCACTCACCTCAGCCTTCCAAGGCGCGGGTTTACAGGCTGAGCCACCGAGCCCGGCCCAAAGACATTTCTTAACCGGACAGCACTCAGGCTAACACAGCTCTATTCAATCAATATCCTTCAGACTTTTCTGGAGTTTTTGCATATTCTGAAACCTCTAAAAAGATTCAAAGATTCACAATGTTAAATCTCTCCCACTGAGAAGCAACTTCTTTGGAAAGCAATTGCAAGCAGCATCAAGAATCGCTCAAAGCACCACTGACATCCTAGGATTTACCGTTTCGGTTTAACTGTGGATTTTCTCCCTCCTGACAAATGTATCAAGGTACAGATACAAAAAAAATACCATTTATGGATCCAATGATTCATTTCAGGCCTGTCTTCACCTGAGCGAGCCGGTGACTTTTCTCATATCTTTATAGTGTATGAGAGAATAATTCGAGGCTAGGACTGTTTGGGCTGCTGGTGGGAAGCTGGCGTTTAGGATCCGGAAAGGAAAGGAAATGCAGGAAGGGAAATCGCTATGCCTGAATCCAGGCAGACTGTACGCTTCCAGTCAGCCGGCTGGGCACAAGCCAAGGCTGGCTCTCACGTCCACGACTCGCCTCGAGTCTTCGCTCCGTGGTCGAACCGGCTTGGCATTTCCTTTGTGTCTAGCTCCACTCGCCCAAGCGCTGCGGAAG
>NW_007246811.1:578610-584512 GCF_000164805.1 Carlito syrichta | reverse complement strand
GCCTTCCGAGTAGCTGGAATTACAGGCATGCGCCACCACACCCAGCTGATTTTTTGATTTTTATTGTAGAGATGAGGTCTCGCTGCCCAGGCGGGTCTCGAACCCACGGGCTCAGGCAATTCATACATTACTATTTTAAAGCTTCATAATATATTTATAAACATCATATAAGTGGTTCTTTAAAAAAATCAATTTCCAGATTCTCTTTCTTAAGGATTGTGTGAAAATTCCTCAACCAGAGTGACAGAAGGAATCCTCTCAAGTGTGGCCAGGTCTGGACAAGTCTTCCTGTGCTGTCCCAGCCACTGGTGGTTCTCAGTTTCCCATGATGTCCAACCTCACACTGTTCTGTGTTTGAATTGTTACTCGGTGCCTTATAGAGATTTATAAATATTCGTTATTCTTTGCATTGAAAAAAGTTCAGAGTCCATCTAAATATAAGCTTAGCCAGGCTTTGTTTCTCGGTAATATAACTTGCCAACAGATGGCTTCCTGCTCTCTTATAAACCTTGGGGGAAGATTTTTATGTATATTCTTGGCCCTTTAATCTTAACCTGAGTGTCCTATCCTATGTGTCTCTGTTACACATGGCACTTGAGGAACCAGTTACATGGCACTTGAGGAACCAGTTTTATTCTGCTCCATTTTGGTAAAAATCTCTTGCATGTTGGCTTCAAGCCATGTGGTTCCCACTGTTATGCAGTACTGGGTCTCTTCCTGGGTGACTATTACACAGTCCACCAGTATCGTTTCTGATGAACGCAGTCATGGTTACCGCCATGCAGGCTACATTGATAGTAAGTTCCCAAGTCCTGAGATACTCTGTGTAACAACTTGATGTAGACAGCTTTGGGTCTGAGATTTTTATCACTGTAAAAACAGCTAGCTTGGCATAAAGACAAAATATTTAGGGATGACTGTCTAGCAAATACATCAAATCGTTCGTAAGCAAAGAAGACTAAAGGACCTGTGTTTACTGAGACCTTACTGTTTGGCAGGCACTAATTGCTTCAAAGAACATTTTGGACTAGGTCAAATTTGGAGCATGGCATGAGGTCCACTCTGTTTTCTAGATAGCACAACTTCCTGTTATGGACTGTTCCAGGAGTTTCTTAATCATCATAGAATGTTGCGTGTGTGTGTGTGTGTGTGTGTGTGTGTGTGTGTGTGTGTGTGTGTGTGTGTGTGTGTGTTTGAATCGGGGCCTCATTCTGTTGCCCAGGTTGGAGTACAGTGGCACAGTCACAGTTCTCTGCAGCCTCTACCCTCTGGGCTCAGGGAATCCTTCTGCCTCGACCTCCCAAATAGCTGGGACTGTAGGTGTGTGCCAACACATCGACTAACTTTTTTATTTATCGTAGAGATAAGAACCCAGGCTGATCTCAAACTCCTGAGCTCAAGCGATTCTCCCATCTTGGCCTCCCAAAGGCTGGGATTACAGGCATGAGCCACTGCGCCCGGTTCATGGAATGTTTTCAAACACCAGAACAGATGCCCAGACACACAGCTTGTTTGCATGTTCCTAGGGTATCTGTAGAAGAGAGTTCAAGCCTGGTCCACCTATTGTGCTCGGGTATCTACACACCAATCTAGGACACTGGGATCCATTGAGGAAGGCTGGTCTGCGGGGATCTCAGAGACTATGAAAGTAGGTGAGGAATAGCAGGCCTGAGCTGATAGCTTGCCCGAATGTCAGAGGGAGAGGTGGACCATGGGAACAGGAGACTGTGATTGACCCTCCCTGATACTGCTTCCTTCCCTCTAATCCTCCATGTGCTATGAAAGGAGAAGGCTGGGATGTCAGTGACAGATCCTGGGAGCCCAACTGTTCTGTGAGAAACATCTCTGATCATGAGATTCTGAAGCAATTTTCCTTCTGGTCAGAGAAGGAGAAGTGCAAG
This sequence comes from Carlito syrichta, assembly GCF_000164805.1. Classification (NCBI taxonomy): domain Eukaryota; kingdom Metazoa; phylum Chordata; class Mammalia; order Primates; family Tarsiidae; genus Carlito; species Carlito syrichta. The sequence continues at coordinate 582,611 of NW_007246811.1, read as the reverse complement.
AGATCAGCAGTCTCAGGATGAGATAGGACGTGAGAACAAAAGGGCTAAGGGAACACCTCACCCAAGGGACTTCCCAGACAGAAAAATTAATAGGAGCGACTTCCACCAAAAAACTGAATTTTCTACTAGTTAATCAGGAGTGGACCCAATACCTTGAGATCTGGGATACTATTGTGTATGTGAAATATGTATATGTCCTGGGAGGTAAACCCTGAGGTTATATGTGTTATGTATGTTTAATCTTCACAATTAATTTTGCAGAAGAAAACTTGAGGGTGGGAACAGTCATTTACCTAAATGCACAGAGATAAGAAAAGACAGAACCACAAATCAAAATAAGAGCTGTCTAGCTGGGCATGGTGGCTTATGCCTAAATCCCAAAATCCCAACACTTTGGGAGGCCGAGGCAAGAGAATTGTCTGAGCCCAGAAGTTCAAGACCAGACTTATCTGACTCCAAGAGCCAGTCTCTTTCCCCCTATACTCAAAAACTTCTATATAGAAGACCACTGGAGCACATAGCCAATAAATATTTATAATGCTCCAAATAATGACAAAAAGCACTATAAATCAAGAATGACTGTATGCTATGTGATATGCCTATGCAACAGTATGATTTACAGAAACACTTATCTTAATTTTTTTTCCTACTGTGTTTTCATCAGTGAAACATAATGTCTGAGGTGTATGCCCTTAAGGTCTAGATTTGCCTTATTCCCAGAGTGAGAGTTAATAGGAATCATCGCAAAACCCTCAGCCAATGAAAGAATGAAACTGAACGGCCCCAACGAGGATGAAAATAGAGACTTTGATAGAGTGGTCCAACCCTGGAGCTGATTCCACCAATGGGGACATGGGGAGTATTATGATTTCTTAAAGTGCTTAGAGTTAGCATTCTGGAAGCAACAAGTCCTGTATTGAGGTATATGGCTACAGATGAGAATTGGCCATTAAATTCTGTCTTGAGCATTTTGTGTAAGACATTTGTGACTAAGCAGTCAACAAAGAGGAATTTTGAGGGGCATCATATCAACCCACCCAAGGAGACCATCTCCAGTGTATGACAAAGATCAGGGCTCAATGTGTCAAGCATGTGGAAGACTAATCTGCCACCTGTGTTTGTGAAGGTTATGTATGCAGTGGTCCTGTCCAAAGTACCCTGATGAAACACAGAGGAAATGGCCATCGCTACAGTCCAAGAACCAGGTTCTCCCCAGTTTTCCTAGGAACAATATGTAAGCCCCAGGAATTTTGTAAGATTCAGTGAGAATAACCCCAGTTAATAACTGGTATTGGACTTATCATTGACTCTGATAAATTTGGCAATGGCTTTATTTTGAAAAAACTAGGAGGGGGGCCCAACAAAACAGAGTTATTATTTGGAGGGCAAATCCCTAGTAGGCTTCTACTGTTAAATAAGTGTTCTAGGACTCCATCGGCATCAGTGTACCAGCTAGTGTTGTTGTGAGAGACTGTGTTAGGTTTCAGTGAATTTTTTAAAAGAGTTTCTTTCAGCACATTTGCCCATTTCATGATGGGTTATTTATGAGTGCACCTGCCCACACCGCACTGAGTATTCAGCAGTTTTTGACCAAAAACAGCATGACACCCATACCCCACCCTCCCTATTCACCTGCTCTTGCCCCAAGAAATTTGTTTTGTTTCCCTGAATGAAAACATTCCTCAGAGGGAAACGTTGTTCCAATGTGAAAGAGGTGAACCAAAAATGACAGAAGCACTAAAAGGCATCAAAAATTGATGAGTTCAAAAACTGTTTGAGCAGTGGAAGAAGCATCTCTGTAGGTGCAATGCACCAAGCAGAGAGTACTTTAGAGGTGACTGAAGTTTAAACATGTTAAGAATAAATACACAATTTTTTATTCATAAATTCTGACTTTTTGGGGCCTCCGCGTAAAGAAACATAATATCTCTTGCATCTTGACCATCCAAGCTATTCAAGCTTTTACACAAATAATAACTCACTGTCTATTACATAACACATAAATGAAGTTCTATTATCGATCTTTTTATAAGCAAATAAATTAAGCCTTAAAATTAGGCAATTTGTCCATGTTCACTCAATTCATAAACCTTTCTTAATATGAGGAATGTAGGCCCTTCAGACTTACCAACTCTATGAAAAACACTGTAGTACAACTTATCGATATGGCATGAAAACTAATTCAAGGAGAACTCCCCCCAAAATGGAATTTATTCATAAAAAATTTTGTATTTATTCTTACATGTTTAAACTCAGTCATCTTCAAAGTACTCTCTATTTGATGAAAAACACTTCTCGAAATGTTTCTTCCACTGCTCAAAACAGTTTTTAGACATGTCAATTTGGACGCCTTTTATTGCTTCTGCTGTTTTTGTTTCAACTCTTCCACATTTCCCTTTGAGAACTTTTTTTTGTGGAGGAACAAAAAAAAGTTGCCCAGTGCAAGATCGGGTGAATAGGGAGGATGGGTCATGGGGATCATGCTGTTTTGGTCAAAATCTGCTGAACTCAGCATGATGTAGGCAGGTGCATTGTTATGGAAGAACCAGTCATCTGTTTGCCAGAACTCAGACATTTCTTCCACAAATCGTTACACAAACTTCTCAAAATTTCCAGATAAAAACTTTGGCTGACCATGTCCTCTGTAGAGACAAATTGAGAGTGTACTACAAGGAGCCCATCCTCCAAAAGATAATTCCAGATTTTTGGGGGTCCCCCCTCACATAGCAGAATTTATTCTTCAAAAATACTTACTGGTACCTTGTGCCAAGTTTCAAAAGAGGGTTACAGATAATATATGCTATAAGTATTTGGGTTGGAACTAGTAGATAGTGAAATGGAAAGATCACTCAATGAGTTAGAAGACATCATTTCTAACACTGACATCAGCTGTGCCCCTTCTAGCTCCTTAAAACCTCAAGATTCTTAATTGCTCTGTGCCTCAGATTTTTCATTTAGAAACTGTTCTTTCCTCACAGGACTTGTTAACATGATATATACAAAAACTCTTACAAACCATAATGAGCTAAGTCAGCAAATGAAAGAATTTTGTGTTTCACCTGTTTTCATGAGTGCCATGTCTTCATGAGTCATGTTAGCTATGGTGGTCAATCTTATGTGTCGACTTGAATTGACTGATATGGGTGGGCTTCAGCCAAACAGTTGAAGTCTAAGAGAAAAGACTGAGCTTTTGCCTTCCTCAGGAAGAAATTTGCTTCCAGACTGCATTAGACTCAAAACTGTGAAATAAACTTCTGCCAGAATTTTCAGCCCACCCACCAGGCTGCCACAGTTTAGACTTGCCAGCCCCCTCAACTGTGTAATCCAGTTTCCTGAAACCTCTCTCTAAGTGCACACTTATGTATATGTACACATATGTATTCATATATACATCCTATTGGTTATATTTCTCTGGAGAACCCTAACTAATACTATAGCTGAACTAACAGGTTACTTTTTTAAAAAATGTTTTTTAATTTTATTTTAAAGATGTGGACCAGGTTCGGTGGCTCAGCCTGTAATCCCAGCATTTTGGGAGGCCAAGGCGAGTGGATTACCTGAGACCGTGGGTTTGAGACCACCTGGGTAACTTGGTGAGACCTCGTCTCTACAATAAATAAAAATTGAGCCAGGTCTGATAGCACACACTTGTAGTTCCGGCTACTTGGAAGGCTGAGGCGGAAGGATCGCCAGAGCCCTGCAGGTGGATGCCTGGGGTGACTGTGAGAGTGCTACTGCACTCCAGCCTGGATGACAGAGTGACACTCCAACTCAAAAAAGAAAAACGATGTGGAGTACAATTCAGGAACAGCTTACTTTGACAAGAAACACATGGAAAGCAATCAAAAGGACTTCAGAAAATATGAATTTCAATATATTTTCAATATATTCAATATATTTTCTGTTGGAAAATTTCTTGAGTATTTATGAAGTAACACATAATAAAGCATGTTTCATAATGACACCTCTCATTATTTCTTTTTTTTTTTTTTTTTTTTTTT
>NW_007246811.1:553034-578515 GCF_000164805.1 Carlito syrichta | reverse complement strand
TCACCTCAGCCCTCCCAAAGGCGCGGGATTACAGGCTGAGCCACCGAGCCCGGCACCTCTCATTATTTCAATGAAATATGCACGTTTCGTGTACCCAAGTGGAAAATATGATGACATAAGACTACTCACTATTGTTTGGATGGCTGACTTGCCTGTTGTGTCTGAGTGTGTGTCCCTGCTTAAAGTGTTGTTTGCATCAGAATACCTCCTTCCTCAGTCACCCCTTGTCCTAATGGGCTACAGCACATTCTTTATGGCACAGTTCAATGACCCTTCTAAGCTGAAATGCCCAATTCCTCTAGCTGAAAGTGGTCACTACCTCTTCTGAACTCAATTCCTCTTATACTATTCATCATTTAATGTCCTGAATTATACTCATCTGTGTGTCTGTGTTGTTTCCACCTCTAGAAATAACAATATTTTTGAGGGTAGCACTTACTGATAAATTAAGTCAGAGGCCACTATGACTCCTTGCTGAAGATGTCTTGATAGATATGGGCTGAATAAATACACCTTTGTGGGTCATTTCGGTCTTCAGATTTTTAAGTTCTTCTCTTTAATCTGTTCTATAACAAGTCCTATAAGCAATTTCTATCAAAGTGACTGTACCCTTTTGTGCATGGCAGTGGTCTGGTGGTGAATATTTATTAGGTGACTAAAGAATGAAACATTGGACTTTAGCTATCTAAAGAATGAGCCTGAATATTGGCTTAAAATTAAATTTTAAATTAAGGAATATTATGAACAGAAGTAGTAAAATAGCACAGACTTTGCAGTATACACTGGTGACTGCACAGTAACCAAAGCACTTTCTTGTTTTCATACGAAATGTTCTTGATATTTGTCAGTGATATAAATGAACTGCTAAATATGTAACAAGTGCAAAGTACAAGTATCTGTGTACTCATCAGATATTTTACTTTCAAAAATATTTCTGTGCCCTCAGTGAACAGTGTGTACTTTTCATCTAAATTCAGAACACTTTAGTAACATCACAGTATGTGAATGGACACAGTGGCACAAAGAGATAGAATGATGTCCCAGGAGTTAAAAACAGAACTGGAACCTATTTTAGATCCCAGAATTTTAAAATCTCAATTTATCATGCTTAACTAATATTTCTTGTACATCTGGGAGAAGATTCATCAAGATGGCATGGTTGGAGAAGAGAGATTTGTTTTTGAGTTGTATTCAACTAGTTTTATATTTGAGTGTACCTAAAAGTTACTAAGGCCGGAATTGCTGTAGAAAACAAGAACAGTAACCCACAATACAATCTGTTCATTGAGCCAATATGTTTTGGCCGATGACACGTACTGTGTTGAAAGCTGAGAACCCATCTATGAAGAAACAATGCTCCCATCCTCAAGAAGACCAGTGCCTAGTGGGAGGGAGTGGTGTCCACTCACCAAACCAACTGGTAAGACTTGGTTGTTGCTTATGCTATTTCTGTTTTTGCTGTTGACTCGCTATGGTAAGATAAATGTTCTCCTTTCCTATCTTGCTCCTGGATAGATGGAGCTAGCTTTCTCTTTTTATTGCAATTACTTCTGTCCCACTAATAAACACATACCAAACTCTTCAGAGAAAATGTTAAATTGTTTGGGATTTTGGCCCATTAAGGAAAATGATACTTCCTCATCTAAAAAGGGGAGTGGATAAAAGTTATTGTTTGAAATTGAACAGGGAAGTGACAGGTCCCTAGAGATGATATCCTAAGGTGCGTAAGGTTGTTTTTCTCATTCAGAATCTCAATAGGCCTTCAACTCTGGGAAATCAGTGATCCCCCAGTCTGTGCCTTCTCCCAGGCCTCATAAAGGGCTACACCTTGATGTGCACCTATCCTCAGAGAGGATCCCTGTGCTAGGATTTGGGACTTGCCTTTCTATCCTCAAGCTTTCTCTATGAGTGATACTCCAGTGGTTTACAACCTAAACTGTAAATCTTCATTTTTTTCCTCTTTGGCTGTTTCCCACAAAGTATTTTTCTTATTATTTGTGACAAAAATAAAACAACAAATTTTTTAAAAGGAGAATCCACTAGGTGGCCCAACTGTGACTGCTGACTCCATATTGCTGTGGCCTTGCAAGCCTTGAAAAAGGCCCCAAGGGATGAGCTGAGCATGGAGGAAGGGTACTACAAAAGCAATAGGACAGGTTGCCTTCAAATAAGCCACATGAGCTTGAGCAATGGGCATGACAATTAGGCAGCTAGAATGAACTAAAGTCAAGAAGTCTTTCCTCAGTCAAATGTGGAGGCTCACGTCTATAATCCCAACAGTTTGGGAGACCGAAGTGGGAGGATTGCTTGAGCCCAGGAGTTCAAGACCTGCCTAGACAACATAGCAAGGCCTCATCTCTACCAAAAATTAGTCAAGCATGGTGATATAGTCCCAGCTATTCGGGAGGCTGAGGGGGAAGGATCACTTGAGCCCAGGAGGTCAAGGATAAGGTGAGCCATAATCATGCCACTACATTCCAGCCTGGGCAACAGACTGAGACTCAGTCTCAAAAAAAAGAAAAAAGAATCCTTTCTCCATGATGATATAGAATAACTATCTAATGGCCCTGAGCAGTGCTAAAGAAAGGACTTTTAGCAACATTAGGCATGTTGACAAGGAAATTCAAAGTGAGATATGTTTTGATTTTTAAAAATAAAGCAATATAGTTTTTGTTTCACCCAAGTCTCTAGGCCAAACAAATTCCTTACAGTTAAAATATATGTAGATATAGAAACATGGACATGTAGATATAATGTGATAAGTCCCAAAAGAGAAACTGTATCATTTGCTGGAGTTCTTCATAGGAGAAGGCAACTACCACATAGCCAAAATCTTAAAAACTTCTTTAATCGCTTTACAGTTTCTTCATTGGAATGTGTCTTACAACGGGTGCATGTTTTTAATATTAAAATATTGTTTTGTTTTGATTTAAAAGAAAAAACTGATATATTAGACTCAAGAAGTATCAAAATTACCTGTGGGGAAATGACGGAGAAATAAAGGTACCATAGAGGCCCCGACTCTTCAATAGTCTCAAAAGGTGAGTAGCGAGCTAAGAGGAGTGAGACAGAATGTGAGGGTGGAAATGCATGGAAAAATCAGAGTGAGTGCAAGAAAACCTGAGCATCATCGGCAAGCAAATGATTTGACACCTCTTTAAGCCAAAAATGCTTATTGAGCACTTATTTAGAGGCTATAAAAATTATATTAAAAAACCGAGTGAGGTAACTCATGCCTGTCATCCCAGCACTTTGGGAGGCAAAGGTGGGAGGAATGCTTGAGTCCTGGAATCCAAGACCTGCCTGGGCAACATAGTGAGACCTCGTCTCTACAAAAATAAAAAATATATATAAATTAACTGGGCTTGTGGTCCCAGTTACTCAGGAGGCTGAGGCGGAAAAATTGCCTGAGCCCAGGAGGTCGAGGCTGCAGTGAACTGTGATGGTGCCACTGCACTGCAACCTAGGTGACAGAGTGAAACCTCACTCCACCAACAAAATTATATTAATACATGGTTTTACATAGAAATAAATTTCTTTACTGATTGACTTCTACTAGTTAAAGCCTAGTGAATGTTTTTTAAAAAAATATGGTCACTTAGTTGGAAGCACATTCAAAGATTAAAATTTTAAATAAAAAGATTTCTCATGTGCCTGTTAAGCAGTATAATAGCCAAAATTTTGGACCTTGGGAAGCTGGTTATGTGTAACTGCTTGTGTATAAGAAAACTCAGAGAAGACAGCTGACTCTAGCAAGGAGAGGTCCATTTTGTATTTTTATTTCTGCTCAAAGGCTTGCCTCTTTTGGCAGGAATGGACCAAACATTTACATTTTGCCCAGAGTAGCAGATCAAAGCCTGCATTATCTGGCAACACATTTTCACTGTAGTTCAAGGCCGGGGAGCGCTTTTATCGCTTGGCACCAGGCTGAAGTTGTCTCTATGTCCTACACCTTAATCCAACTCTGAGTTCAAGGAAGTTCGAGAAGCCAAGGGAAAGTAGAGATGTGTTTGTGGGAGGAATGAGAAATGAAGGGATATTGCATATTATTGTTTTAATGAAATATTTGGCATACACCTAATCCGTGTTGATCACATCATTATCATATGGGTATCACTCCTCCCCTTTTAAAGATGGTGAAACTGAGATTCAGGAAGTTAACCTGCCTTAAATGAGATTGATCCCATAGTATACAAGTAGAAAACTGAGTGTAGGCCCTCTGAATCTCAACTCAGGTTCTGAAAAATAACAGGCACATCAACTAGCTATCCAAGGGAGTTAATTTTTTAAATCTGTTAAAAGAAATCCATATATTTAATTTTTCAATCATTGTTTATGGCACAAGTGTTAAAGTAAATGAAAGAATGAAAATAAATTATTCAACTGGTTTGGGTCAGAAGAACATCGCTTCTCCCTTTGTTATCCTCAACACAAGAATCCCCAACACGGTAAACAGTATTCTCATTGCTAATGGTAGCAGTCACACAGCTTGGACTCTGACTTATTTTAAGGTATGTACAGTAACAAGAACGACAACCCCAGAATGCTACCTGTGCGTGCCAAAGTCCCGCCCACATCCTGGAAGTCTCCTTGATTTTGAATGGAGTTAGCCTTCGTGAAAACTGGCAAATTCAAACCAAAGCAGATGTGGTTTGTAAAGCTCTTCTTTATAAAGTTAAGGCAAGCAAAACACACCCAATGAAAGTTCTTTGGGATAAACATTACTAAATAAAGTTGCTGAAACACTGTGAATTTTTAACCACAAAGTAATTCCATAGTAATCAGTTTCAAAAGCTGACAAGCTTATTTTCTTCCTGGTTTCCTATTTCTGACCTCTCTAAATCCCTTCTTTAGCAACAGTAAGAATATTTCAAAATAATTCTTCCCAAGGACTCTCTTTCAGCAGCTGTGAAACCTCGAAACTCCTGTTATCCTTTGGCCAGTTATTAAGTGAGGTCAGTGTGGGGGTTATATCATATTTTCTAGTTGAATTAAACAACTTAACTGTTGGAAAATGTAAGGTTCTGGATTACCAACCACTCAAGAGTTTTAAGAATGGATTATGATATTTCTTTTTTACTTTTTTCTTTTTTGTTTTCTGAGTTGGAGTCTCACTCTTTCGCCTAGGCTGGAGTACTGTGACACACACGCTCATGGCCACTCCAGTATTGACCTGCTGGGCTCTGGCGATCCTTCTGCCTCAGCTGTCAGAGTAGCCAGAACTAGAGATGTGCACTACCATGCCTGGCTATTTTTTATTTTATTGTAGAGATGAGGTCTTGCCAAGTTGCCTGGACTGGTCTTGAACCCACAGGCTCAGGCAATCCACTTGCCTCTGCCTCCTAAAGTGCTGGATTACAGGTTGAGCCACCGAGCCTGGCCAAGAATGGATTATGATATTTCTATTAGGCAGCACACAAAACGTCTGTGCTAAATTTCTAATATATGAGTTAGGCATAGGTTGAACTCATTTATCTGACATCTTATTTTAATAAAGAGACTGAAATTAAAGAGTTTCTTTTTTTAAAGCAAGACTGTACATACTTTAAAATACCAGGAAAATTATTTATTATACAGATGGGAAACAAAAGTAAAAGATATTCAAACTCCCTTTTACGAATGTGCATGGACACATGAGCGCGCGTGCACACACACACACACACACACACACACACACACACACACACACACAGTGGCCAGGTACTTTGTGGAGGAAGTTCCTGCTAAAATGGTAAGATTGGATCATAAACACCATTTATGACAACTATTATATTGAAAGGGAGTGACCAAAAGCTACTGTGCATGGTGGTGATTCAGCACAGGTTATTTCTTTGGTAGAGATTTAACACACCTATAAAAGTTTCTCTTCAGGCTTAAGGAGTTGTCTGTCCAATACTGAAAGGTACTCATCCATGCCATAAAGTCTAATTGTTAAAATCATAGGTCATGTCTTCAATCTCCTTAAACAGTATTTAAAGAGCCTTTATATTTGATTCCCAATTATTTTTCTTAAACTTATGTCTGCCCCCGTCACCTCAACCTATTTATAGCAGCCCAGAACATAAACTTACAAAGCCTTCACTGGCACCGCTTCCTTATACAACAATTCTCTTGGCCTGAAAATACTTAAATGCCTTCTGTGTCTGTCATCATTTTAATTTGTGAAAGGACTAAGCCCAAAACGGTGTTTCTCTGGTCACCCTGAGTAGAGTGAACCTGGTCATAAACTTAGGTCAATACTGCATGCACAGCAATAATCATTAACTAGAACAACCAGTTTTCCAACCCCCAGGTGTGCTTCATTCAACTTGGTCATGGATATTAAGATGAACATCTCATCCTTGTCCCAAGAATTTATTTTCCAGCTACCAACCCAGCTCTGCTTGTCTATGCAGTTGACCACCTGTGACTGACCAACCCCCATCAATCCGGTTACCAGAGATATGAGGACACAGATCATCACCAGGGAGTTAGCCCTCTCTGTTATCTCCCCCAAGAATGCTTACCTGCCCCCTAAAGAAAAGCTGTATAAGCCCCCAGCCCTAAACATTCGGGGACACACTTTTTCTAGCATCTGGCCCCTTCTCTCCCTTGAGACATAAATACACTCTTTTCTCATCTAATTTCTAAATAAACTATTTTTCTAATCTACCTTCTATGCAGTTCTTTGCATACCACAGCACCTACTCAGCTCACAGACCTAACAATTTTCTTCAAGGCTCTTCACAGCACCTTCTCGATGAATTCCTTTTCAACGATCCGGAGGAGAAATGAGCAGTTTCTTCTCTATGTTCTAATAACACTCTGTTTATACTTTGTTACATCCCTTAACACAGCCATATGTGCTCTAACACTAGATGAACTCCACTAACCTTTATAAATGTTGGTGATGTGACAAGATGTAGAAATGGAGAGCCAGCTACTAGCCCCACCTTCACCCGCACACAGCTTACCTATGTTGCAAATCCTCATTTGAACCCCACAACTCTGAAATGAAATGAAAAAACAGCCAATCAACAACAACAAAAAACAAAAAAGAAAGAAAAAAAGAGTCCCTGCATAGAGGAGGCAAGCCAATTCACATATTGATGTACAACATGAAGATAAGGGAACATGTCTGATTCATCTTTGCATTATCAGCACTAGCCCAGGCTTGATGTATAGGAGACATAGCATAAATATTTATAGAAATTAATGAAATCATATCAACATTTTAGAGCTGAAACTGCAGATCGTGAATAAAAGGAAAGCATTTCCTGGCCAGGCGCTGTGGTTTATACCTGTAATCCCAGCACTTCAGGAGGCCAAGGAGGGACAATTGTTTGAGTCCAGGAGTTCAAAACCAGCCTAGGCAACATAGTGAGACCTCATCTCTACAAACAATTTGTAAAACTAGCCAAACATGCACCTGTAGTCCCAGCTACTTTGGAGGCTGAGGAGGAGGTTTGCTTAAGCCCAAGAGGTCAAAGCTGCAGTGAGCTGTGACTGTGCCACTGCACTCTGGCCTGGGTGACAGAGTGAGACCCCAACTCGAAAAATAAAAATAAATAAATCTGAACGATATTCTATTGTAAGCATACAACACGTTTTTACAAAAGAAAATAAAAACATTTCCTTAAGCTAATACCTGCTTATGTTACTGTTACACTCTGGAAAAAGTCAGAGAAGCCAGGCATGGTGACTCACACCTGTAATCCCAGCACTTTGGGAGGCCAAGGTGGGAGAATTACTTGAGTCCAAGAGTTTGAGACCAGACTGAGAAACATAGTAAAACCCCCAATATACCAAAGGAAAAAAAAAACTAGCTGGATGTGGTGCCTGTGGTCCTTGCTACTTGGGAGGCTGAGGCAGAAGGATCACTTGAGCAGGATTTAAAGGATACAGTGATCCATGATAATGCACTGCACTCCAGCCAAGGAGACTGAGTGAGACCTCGACTCAGAAAAAAAGAGCTTCTTATGTACAGATTATATACTTATTTGCAGGATGCTAAAAATTGTAGCTCCTCCTATGATAGAAACCTGTTTGTCAAAAACCTGGCCTTGAAAAAATCTGAGTATGGGTAAAACTCATTTTAACTATGTTCTATGGGATGTGAATATGTGTCACAGGAAAAGGGGAACTTCCTGAAGCATTTAGAAAACATTGTTTAGGACACATTGAGTTACACTAAGTTAAAAGCATTTATTATATGACTTCTTAGACACTCATATGTGTTACAAATTTCTAAGAGGGAGGATGGAATATGATTCATTTATTTAACCATGAAATTCTTTCATCAATGAAGATCTTATGAGGGGAGATCATGTGATTTATTGCCAATGGAGACACTTTTGAAAATGAAAGGGAGAGCTAGTTAATCATTATGCCAGGGCAACAGGTATGAACAGAGATGGTGCCAGAAGAACCAGGATGTATGGTCATCCTACTTTTATACCCATTACATTCTTAAACTTCTTGAAGACTGCGTAGAACTTTGGTTTACGCGGTTACGACTCTTGATGTTTACTATATTAGAAGTTCATACTGGAAATGGAGACGATCATTCTTCACAATCTATCACAGAAACAACCAAATACTACATGTTCTCACATATAAGTGGGACCTGAACATTTCACAAAACCAGGGAGGGACCAACAGTTACAGGACATTGCCAGGGGTGGGAGGAAATGGAGAGCCCATGTAACCACAAAGGGTATCTGATCCTAAACTAGGAGAAGTGAATTATACCCTGCACCTTTATAATAAAATTAAGTAAAAAAAAAAAAAAGTTAATGCTGAGAAATTTTTGAAACATTTATTAATTCATTTTTAAATAACTAAAGTTTAGTTGAAATGTAGAATCTGAAACTTTATATACCGGCTGTTTTATATGAACATGGATAATATATTTGTGTATAAATAACTTTATTTTTCCAAACAAAAATACACTAGTGAAAAGAGTGGCATTGCTTTATACTTTTGCAAATCTCTCTAGTATCTGCTTAATAAAATTTATTTGGATTCTCGTATGTACTACATTTAATCTGTTGCAATACACTGTTTAGTTTTAAAAATATAAATAAATATGATTAATTAAGATAAGAATCATCAATGTAGGCTTAAAAAAAGTGAAAATGTAAAGAATAGGATATTTTGATTGTCAAGTTATCATCCTACTGATTGGCTATAAATTACATAGGAAAAATTATAATTTTATAGTAGAAAACCCTGTGGACCCCATCTTAACCAAGTTGGCATCCCCCAAATGGCCAACTGACATCCCATGCTCGGATGTGGTACCCGAGGTCACAACATCACTGATGCTGTACTTCTGCCAACAGACTCAGAACCTGCATCTCATCACTAGGAACCTCACACATTGTTGCCGCTCTGCAATGCAATTAACCAAAAACTATCTGTATACCCTAAAGCTATTGAAATAAAAAGAAAAAAATAAAGACATTATACAAAGCAACTGATCCAGACTCTTTAAAATATCACTGCCATGAAAGACAAAAGAGAAAAAAAAAAAGCCTGGAAGCTGTTCTCTATTAAAGGAAACTAAACAAGACATGGCAGTTAAATGCAGTGCAAGCTCCTGATTTGGACCCTGAACAATTAGCAAATTGTAAGTATGCATTCTATAATAGATCATTACATTGAATTTGTGTTAAATTTTACACACTTGAACATTACATTATGATTGTATGAAAGAATATTCTTATTTTCAGTAGATACTGATGTGTTGGGGTAAAGAAGGATAATGCCTGCAACTCTTTCTCAAATGGCTCATGAAAAAATTAATATGCATAGGTGATAGATAGATAATAAAGCATATATGGCAAAATAAATTGATGAATCTGCTTGGAAGGTGAGAAGGAGTTTCTTATGCTATTCTTACAAGTTTTCTGTGAAAAATTATTTCAAAATAGTTAAAAATGATAATTTATTTGTTTGTTGTTGGTATATAGGAATGCACAATCCCATTCACAATAGTCAGAAAAAAAATCAAATACCTTGGCATCTTCCTAACCAGGGATGTGAAAGACCTTTACAATGAAAACTATAAAACATTGCTCAAAGAAATCAAAATGACACAAACAAATGGAAAAATATTCCATGCTCATGGATTGGAAGAATCAACATTGTTAAGATGTCCATCCTACCCAAGGCAATATATAGATTTAATGCGATACCCATTAAATTGCCAGCAGCATTCTTCTCAGATCTGAAAAAGACAATACAAGAATTCATATGGAAACATAAATGACCATGAATCACCAAAACAATCCTCAGCAAAAAAAAGCAGAGCAGGAGATACCACACTTCCAGACTTTAAACTCTGTTATAAAGCTACAATAATCAAAACAGCCTGGTATTGGTACAAGAACAGGCATATAGACCAATGGAACAGTATAGAGAATCCAGAAGCAAAGCCTCAATTTCTCAACCAACTCATCTTCGACAAAGTCTCCCCCACCAATGACTGGGGAGAGGAGAACCTATTCAGTAAATGGTGCTGGGAAAACTGGCTGCCCACATGCAGAAGACTAAAACAAGATCCCTACCTATCACCATACACAAAAATCAACTCTAAATGGATCAAAGGCCTAAATGTAAAACCTCAAACTATAAGAACCTTAGAAAATGCAGGAGACACCCTTACGGAAATTGGAACTGGCAACCAATTCCTGATCAAAACCCAAGTGCCCGTACCATAAGAGATAAGACAGACAAGGTACCTCATCAAACTGACAAGCTTCTGCAAAGCCAAAGAAACCATCAAGAGAGCGGGGAGACAGCTCACAGACTGGGGCAAAATATTTGCCAACTCTATGTCTGACAAAGGCCTAACATCTAGGATCTACAAGAAACTCAAATGTGCCAAAAAGAAAAAAACAAACAGCCCCATTACAAAGTAGGCAAAAGATATGAATAGATGGTTCTGGGGGAAGGACATACAAGCAGCCAACAGATACATGAAAAGATGCTCAGTCTCACTAGTCATCAAAGAAATGCAAATTAAAACTGCATTGAGATACCACCTGACTCCAGTCAGGATGGCTATCGTCAATGACTCAAAAAACAACAGATGCTGAAGAGGAATCGGCAAGAAGGGAACACTTCTACACTGTTGGTGGAAGTGTGAACTAGTGCAGCCTCTGTGGAAAAAGGTGTGGCAATTCCTAAAAGATCTAAAAATTGACCTTCCATACGACCCTGCAATCCCCCTACTGGGAATATACCCAGAAGAACTCAAAGCACTCTATAAAAAAGATACCTGCACACGTACGCTTATTGTAGCATTGTTCACGGTAGCAAAAACATCAAAACCGTGCTGTCCATCAAAAGAGGACTGGAAAAAAATATGTGGTACGTATACATGATGGAATATTATGCAGCCATAAAGAAGGACAAAATCATGAACTTCACAGCAACCTGGATGGACTCAGAGTCTATAATACTAGTGATCTTTTACAGAAACAAAGAACTGAGTATCACATGTTCTCACACAGAAGCAGACCTTGAACAATTATTGTAATACTATAAGAAAAGGATTGGCAGTAGCAGGAAACTGCCAGGAGGGTAGCAGGGAAGCGGGATTAGCAGTAGTGGGAACCTGCCTGGGGAAGAGGGGGCACACCTCATTAACAAGAGTACCTGCATAATGAACGTTTGTATACTTATCCCTGAATTGTACCCCACACCTTTAAAATAACAAAATTTAAAAAAAATAATTTAGAATTTTAGAAATTCAATTAATATTTCTGGCAATCATAATTTTAAAGATTTATGGAAATGAACAAAGACATTAATGAAGAATTTGCCCTGATGCCTTTCTGAAATTTCTAATTTTAGAAATATAAAACAAGGAGAAGGAAAAAAGAGCTCATGGTGGAATTAAAATAATTCTGTTATTTATTAGCCCATTTTCTGAAATGAAAAATTTTTATAACAATACAAAATTCTACTTATAATCAAAATATACCTATCTAGGACACAATCTAAAAGGGACTCACAGTTTTATAACAATTAATAATCTTTCCAAATCATCAAGGATATAGTGAAATTTGGTGCTTACAGTGCTTTAAGTACCTGTTAAAAAAATTTTTTTAATGGAAACTCAGAAACCCAAATTTTTGCATGTGTGCATTACAAATAAAATAGGTGACTTGTGATTTAGTGCTTAAATATGTAAATATCAGTAGTATAATGCAAGCCACATAAGTAATTTTTATTTTTCTACTATCCATATTTTTAAACAGTAAAAAGAAACATAGAGTTAATTTTAGTGATGTTTTATTTAACCCAATATATCCAAAATATTACCATTTAAGCATGCAATCAATATAAAATGATTAATATTTTACATTCTTTTGGAACTAACTCTGGGAAATTTGATGTGTATATACACTAGTAGCACATCTCAGTTCAAACCAGTCAAATTTTTTTCAAAAATATTACAACCCTGGGGTACATGTGAGGATTTGTTACATAAGTGTATTGCATGAAGGCACAGTTTGGGCTTCTGATAAGCCTTCTCCCCCTCCCCTGCAGTAGTGGGCATGGTACCCAGTGGGTGGTCTTGTATCCCTCATCCTTCCTGCCTGCCTCCTTTAGCAGTGTCCAGGGTCTATTGTTCCTGTCTTTGTGACCATGTGTGCCCAATGTTCAGTGCCCACTTAGAAGTGAGAACTTTTGGTATAATTGCTTCTGTGATAAGTTACTTTGAATAGTGGTCTCCAGCTGCATCCATGTTGATGCAAAGGGCATAATTTTGTTCTTTACAGCTGTGTATTCCATTGTGTATACGTACCACCTTTTCTCTAGTCCACCTTCAATAGGGATCTGGAATTGGCTATTTATTTATTGCTTTTGTCAATAGTGCTGCAATAAATATACAAGTGCATGTGTCTTTTTGGTAAAGTGATTTGTGTTCCTTTGGGTATATTCCTAGACGTGGGATTGCTGGGTTGAATGGTAGCTCTATTTTTAGTTCTAGGAGAAATCTCTGAATTGCTTCCCAAAAAGGTTGAACTAGCTTACATTCCTACCAACAGTATAGAAGTATTCCCTTTTCTCCGCAGCTTTGCCTACACTTGCTTTTATTGTTTTATTTTTTTTTAATGATAGCCATCCTGACTGATGTGACATGGTATCTCATTGTAGTTTTCATTTCCATTTCTCTGATAATTAGTGAAACTGAACACCCTTTCTTTCTTTTTTTTTTTTTCCTTTCTTTTTTTGGCTGCTTGTATGTCTTCCTTTGAGAAGTACTTGTTCATGTCCCTTGCCCACTTTTTAATTGGGTCATTTTATTCTCCTGTCAATTCTTTTGTGTTCCTTATAGATCTTGGTTGTTAGGCCTTGGTCAGGTGCACAGTGCGCAAATATTTTTTCCCATTCTGGGAGTTGTCTGTGTACTCTCTCTATGGTTTCTTTTGCTGTACAGAAGTTTTATAGCTTGATGAATTTGTCAGTTTTAGAATTTGCTGCATTTGCGTTTGAGAACTTGGCCATGAATTAACTCCCTGTGCCTATGTTAACGAAGATGCTGCTTAGGTTTTCTTCTAATACTCTTATAGTTTGAGGTTCCACTTTCAAGTCCTTAATCCATTTTTAGTTAATTTTTCTATGGTGACAGGCAAGGGTCCAGTTTCATTCCTCTGCATGTCAGATTATCCACATTTCAAGTAGTCAACAGACACATGTGACCAGTGGCTACCATTCTGCACAGAGCAGGTATAAATAATGGTGAGGGTTTCTCACATAAAAATGATACAAATGCAATGTATGGCTTAGAAATAGTTTCATTATCTTTGAAATGCAAATACATTTTTGTTGATAATAGTAACAACTCAAGTTTGCTAAGCTTGTTATTCTCCTAAGTATTTCATAGGACAATGATCTTCTGCAAAATTCACCTTCACTATGATTATTTTCTCAGAGTCTCCAGGGGTGTCTTGTCTGTGGTCACAGCCAATGCTTTCTTCAAACTTGATCGAGAAGCCACTTGAAAGGAAGCATCGTCACAGCCAGAAGTTGTGTTTTCCAGTACATGCTAATTTTGCAGCGTACGGATCAGAAAGGGAACCACCATTCACTCACAACTCATTGTGGCAGCTCCACAGTGTGTGCTCCCCCAAGATGTAAACAATGTCCCTCTCCAAACTTTGTCTTTGCTCATGAAAACAGCACTTTCAACTTCTACCCAAAGCAAAACTCCCCAGGAGGCTCTGATTTAATCTGAGATCAGGGAAGAGACTACAAGTTGCCTTCCATTGCATTTGTTTCTAGCACCTAGGTTCCCACATGTAAAACTTCCTCAGACTTCCTGCAGCCCAAAACAAAAGTCCTCATACCAGTCAAACCAAGAAAATGAGGCTCTTCTTAGACTTGTCCTACCAGTTTCCATAAGCTGTTTAGTCATGCCTGAGTATCAGCAGTAAGGTCAATTCAGTTTGAAACTGAGATTGCTGCCGTGGAAGGATTGACATGCAAGTTAAGATAACTCAAATGCAGAGATATATGGAAATAAACCTTACTTCACGTGGTAGATATTTTCTTGAAACTTTCCTATACATCGATAATGTGTACATTCACTCTAGTTCAAATGAATTATAGAATGGTAAGTGTTGGATGTGCCTGGGAGAGCATCTTATAATCCATCTTCTCTCATTTTCCACATCAGCAGAGTGACTTGACCAGTATGAGCTTGCTAACTTGAAATACATATGGTGTCCAACTTCTGGTTTAGGGGAATTTTCATTACATCCATTGCCTAGCGGAGTTTGCTATCTTAAAGACTCATCCAGCGAATAATCAAAGAAGGGTGGGTATAGGGGGCTCTTTAGTGTGTCATTTAATGGGGGGGGATAAAACAAAATCCAGAGATTAGAACCAAGAATGCTCCATCTAAGTCCCTGTCATATATGGGCTGCCCTCGGCATTTTATACATGGCACAAAGCAGAGGAACTTGACTGTATTGTTTGTCTTATTCCAGATGTGGTTGAGTACTATCAACAAGGTCATTGGTTGTTTTATATGTAAAGTTCTAGGATGGAATATGAAACTGGGACCCTCCTGGATTTTTTTTTTTTTTTTTTTTTTGAGTTGGAGTCTCACTCTGTCATCCAGACTGGAGCGCAGTGGCCGCTCCCGGCCACCGCAGCCTCGACCTGCTGGGCTCCAGCGATCCTTCTGCCTCAGCATTCCAAGTAGCCGTAATTACAAGGGCGCGCTACCACGCCCGGCTAATTTTTTGATGTATTGTAGAGATGAGGTCTCGTCTGTCCAGGAGGGTCTTGAACCCGCGGGCTAAGGCAATCCACTCACCTCAGCCTCCCAAAGGCGCGGGATTACAGGCTGAGCCACCGAGTCTGGCTTCCTCCTGGAATTTTTAAGAGATTTTTTAAGATTGAAGAATATTCTTAAAATATGTGCTGCATTCTTCTCTCAGCAATTCATTTTCTTTTTTTTCTTTTCTTTTAAAGATGTGGGGTACAATTCAGGATTAGGTATACAGTGATCATCATACAGATAAAGTTTGGGTCTCTCTTTGGAATGTTCAATTGTTTATTTATTATTTACAGTGTTAGAAGCACTAAGATAAACTCCAAGTACCCAGACTGGAAAAGACATTTTTCCCTGATGCTTGTGCAGGAACATAAAATAAGAACAGACACGATGTCAGTGTTGTCTATGATAAAGGTGCAGGAAAGAGATATCTAATCCAGAGAAAGCTTCCTGGCAGTAGTGAGGTCTAAGCCAAGGCATTAAGTATGAGTTGTAATTAGCTTAAAAGGGGGAGGAGGTGGAAGGGGATGGCAAAGGAGTAGAAGATAAAGAACGTCAAGGTGAAGAATCAGAAGGAAAAGTGCCTGTGCCTCAGATGACCCAGAAGTGAGAAAACACGTGTTCAAAAACTAAACAGTTGCAGGGAGAAGTACTAAGAGAAGAGGCAGGTGAGATACACATGAGCCAGAGGAGGAAAAGCCTTGAAGAATATTAATGATCTAGACTTCATTGTGAGGGGAATAGAGAATACTGAAGGGTTTTTAATAACTTGTGACAAAGTCTAATTTGCATTTCACAGAGATCGTTGAATGAATCAGAGGAAGAAGAGAGATCCATTAATTAGCAGTTGCAGCCATTCCAATAATAAAATATAAGTGTCTGATCTAGGATGATTGTAACAGAGACTGGTAAGAGCAGCAAAGGTCAGATTTAACAGGCAAAAGAGGAAGATTTGAAGGATTTGGTGACCAACTGGAGGTCAAGGCAGGGACCCATACCACACAGAATTAGCAAAACACAAGGGCAAGAATTAAGCATGTCTCATTCACCCTTGATTCCCCCATTGCCTAGCAGACTGCCAAGTTTGACAGAGTGTGAAATGAATGTTTGATAAATGGATGAGTGAATAAGGATTTACTGACTAACTGACTGACTAAATGAATTCATTAATTAAAAAGTAGAGGAATTGAGGGGAGCAGTGAAAACAAAAAATGAATATTGCTTAAGAAGAAGAAAGCTTGACTTGAACAATTTAAAAATTCCCATCTAGGTTGAGATTTCTTTGCGTTCTGAATCATGACTTGAGGGATTTAGTTAAAGCAAACAGTAAAGATTTGACTCAATGAGTTGATTGCTCTAAAGATAATGCACACAAACACACACGTGCATGTACACACACACACACACACACACACACACACACACACACACACACACACACACTCAAGTAAAACTGCATTGTTAAAAGTTAATACTATGTAAAAAATGTTCATTAAGTAAAAATAGTCATGTGATAAAACTTATTCCAGCCAGGCAAGGTGACTCATGCCTGCAATCCCAGCACTTTGGGAGGCAGAGGTGAGAGGATTGTCTGAGTCCATGGGTTCGAGACCAGCCAGGGCAACATGGTGGAACCTCGTCTCTACAATAAATCAAAAAAACAAACAAAAAAATCAGCCAGGGCTGGGCTCGGTGGCTCAGCCTGTAATCCCAGCGCTTTGGAAGGCCAAGGTGAGTGGATTGCCTGAGCCCATGGGTTCGAGATCCACCTGGGCAACTTGGCGAGACCTCATCTCTACAATACATAAAAATTAGCCGGGCATGGTAGTGCATGCCTGTAGTTCCAGCTACTTGGAAGGCTGAGGCGGAAGGATCTCTGGAGCCCAGCAGGTCGAGGCTGCAGTGGCCAGGAGTGGCCACTGCACTCCAGTCTGGGTGACAGAGTGAGACTCCAACTCAAAAAAAAAAAAAAAAAAAAAAATCAGCCAGGCCTGGTGGCACATGCCTGTGGTTCCAGCTACTTGAAAGACTAGGATAGAAGGATCACCTGAACCCAGCAGGTTGAGGCCGGGGTGGCTGTGAGCGTGCCACCGCACTTCAGGCCTGGATGATTATTTCTCATAGAAATGTACAAGCAGGAACTCACGCAAGAAGATCATATGAACTATTTGTTGCATTAACAGCAAAAATTCCTTAATTCATGATACAATCTAGAGAAGAAAAGAATAAACTGCCTGACTTGGTGGCTCAGCCTGTAATCCTGCACTTTGGGAGGCCGAGGTGAGTGGATTGCCTGAGCCTGAGGGTTCGAGACCTGCCTGGGCAACTTGGCGAGACCTCATCTCTACAATAAATAAAAAAATTGGCCAGGCGTGGTAGCACACACCTGCAGTTCCAGCTACTTGGAAGGCTGAGCAGAAGGATCTCCGGAGCCCAGCAGGTCGAGGCTGCAGTGGCTAGGAGCATGCCACTGCACTCCAGTCTGGGCGACAGGGTGAGACTTCAACTCAAAAAATAAAAAAAATAAAAAGAAGAAAAAACTGGGTTTGGTGACTCATACCTGTAATTCCCGCACTTTGGGAGGCCGAGACTGGAGGATCACTTGAGCTCAAGAGTTTGAGTCCAGCCTGGGCAACATAGTGAGACCTCACCTCTGCAAAAAACAAAAAACAAAAAAGTAGTTGGGTGTGGTAGTGTGTGCTTCTAGTTCCAACTACTCAGGAGGCTGAGGCAGAAGGATCACCTAAACCTAGGAGATTGAGGTTGCAGTGAGCTGCTAGCATGCTACTGCACTCCAAGCTGGGTGACAAAGTAAGATTCTGAGTTGAAATTTTTAAAAAATAATTTTAAAAAAATAGGGAAGCAAAGAATAAGATGTGAATAAGAATTAGGAAACAACTGTACTGCCAGTAGCTTCCAGGGGAATAATAGACTTAAACCCCCAAACCAAAAACTATTTGTGTTTCCTAAAGTTATTGAAATAAAGAAAAAAAAAAAGAATAGACTTAAACCATCATAAACATATTCTACTAAATGACTTAGGGAAAAAGAAAACCAAATCAAGACAACAGTGAATTTTAGGAGACAGAATGGTATGTCATGAGTAGTTGGTACTATCAGTTGGCTTTCATGGGTACAGTCTGGCCTGCCATCAAATTCAGTTTTTTAACCATAGCATCTGCCATCAACTTCACTGTCTTTCACTGGGCAGATGGCCCTCTGTGCCTTTTGATCTGTCCACTCCACCCCACCCCACTTCCTTCTGACTTGAGGCAAAAAGTACAAAAGCAGCTTGTATCAGACAAAGCTTGGTGCTAAGAGCATTTTCTGTAATTCACTTTCCACTAACTGTGTTTTCTATTCCACAAGTCGCAATTAGAGCAAATAATTAGACCCCTACTTTGTCCCTAGTTTTTAGTTTCGGTCTGGGTTTTTTGCTTAGTTGCTCATACTAACAGCTAAGAAGAGGGGTTTTTTTCGACTTTAGTTTCTGGGTTGGAAATTTTGTACCAGAAACATTGTGTTTAAAGGTTGGAAATATTTTTTGTGCACCAGCCTCTCAAATGACAACTGTGTCTAGATGTCAGAGTATTATGTGTCTCAGGTACCCATGATTATGCTCTTTGTACCCATTGAGATGCCTCACTTTTGAAACCTGAACCCCTCGTGCCCAATCTTGCCTCAGCTGTGACTGGAAGTTGCTGTTCCTCATGGTTTCTATATAGCAACCATTCTGCTTCCAGCCTAAGTGGCTTCTCTACAAATCCAAGTGTATTGTCAAGGTTCCCCAGAGAAAGAGAGTCAACATGAGATCTATACATATATCAGGACCTAAGAATTACACCAGCTTTTCTGGGTCTCCAGCTTTTAAGATATACAAAAGAAGATTTATTATGAGGAATTGGCTCATGTAATCATGAAGGCTGAGAAGCCCCATGATCTGCCATCTGCAAGTTGGAGACCCAGGAAAACCCATGTTGTTATTCAGTCTGAGTTCAAAGGCCTGAGAATCAGGGGAGTAGGTGGTGTAAATTTCAGTCCTAGGCTGGAGAAGATGAGGTGAGATGTCTTAGTTCAAGCGGGCAGACAGAAAGCAAAAGTAGTGAATTCCTTCTTTCCTTCTTCCTTCACCTTTTATTCTACTCAAGCCCTCAGCAGATTGGATGAAGCCCACCCACTTGGGGAGGTCAGTCTACATTACTGAGTCCACTCATTCAAATGCTAATCTCTACATGGATGAATAAGTAAAGTTAAAAAAAAAGAACAAATGTCAATCCCATCTAGAAACACCCTCATAGACACCTTCAGAAATAATGTTTAAACTGAGCACCCTGAGTCCTGTCAAGTTGGCACACAAGCCTAATCAACAAACCAAGTAATTGGTATCATGTACAAACTACCCTAACAAAGATGCCAAAATATTACCACAGCCAAAAGGCTCTAAATGGCAAACAATACACTAACAGAGAGGTGAAATGCCAGAGCACTTAAATATATAGGGAAGAAAAATACAGGATTACCAATGTATATGAGTGGTGAGCTGAAGAGAATAACAAGCTGGGTAACTGAAATCAAATACGACCTCAAACCGTAGTAACAGCTATAGAATTATATAGGAAAGCAGCAACTGACAGATTTCCCTGATATATAGTAAGGATGATTTCTTTTTTAGAGCAAAATAACTATGAATCCATGAGGTAAAGAAACAGAAATGTAAGGAAAAAATTAATAAATTTTACCAGTGACTATACAACAAGGATAGTCTTTATGTAGATATAACAAGGAAAGAAATGGTCATGAGTACTCATGACACCATCAGTTGGGCATTTCACCATCCATCACAAACATGGGTCAAAAAAAGGAGGCTCATCTCTCACTACTAATACCAATTTATATTTGGACATCTATATCTATGTATATATTTATTGCAGTGATTCTCAACGGGTTCATTTTGCCCTCCAGGGAAACATTGCACAATGTCTGAGAACATTTTTCATTTTCATGATGGGCAGTTCTGGCATCAAGTAGATAGAAGCCAGAGATGTTGCTAAACATCCTAAATGCACATTACAGCCTTCAAAACCAAAAATTATGCAGTCCAAATTATCAATAGTGCCAAGGTACAGCAACACTGAAATTGTTCGTTATTGTTAACTAATGATAGTCAGTTATTGTTATATAGGCAGAACTCATTTTGCATGGTCCTGTGTGGACAGAGATTTGATCTTGGTGAAGAGTGAGGAAACAATTTTGATATACATGCAATTCAGTTAATGGTACCATGCAAGATGAGGACTGCCTTTAATTGGTTGCCAGTTGAAGCAGAAGCACCCATGATATTATAGTAAGAACAAACAAGCATTTTTAGAAATACATCTTCTCTTCAGCCTGCTCGTCTCAAGGCAGAATATTTAAATTCATGATGCCTAAAACTAGACTTTGCATCTTCTTTCTAAAATCTATCTCTTCTTCACTCTTTTTCTGTAAACAGAACTGCCACTACCTTTTTCTCTTCCTTCTTCTTAAACCCCTCGATAAATCAACAAGTTCTAGAGATTCTCTACCTATATATTTGCCACATCCATCACCTCCTTCATATTATCAATGTCACATTCCTAATCTGTATATATCTTCCTTTGGCCTTTCAGGGCTGCAACAATAGATTCATAAGAAGACATAGAATCTCTGCCATGTAATACATTTTAGCATACGTAATACATGAAACCTGTATACTGGTAGATTATTTTTCTTAAAGCACAGCTCTGATCATGTCAATTCTTTGCTAAAAAACTTCTACTACTTCCCCATTGTCCGCTGAATAATCTGATCTCAATGCATTCCAGTTCCATTTTTCAACACTCTACTGCATGACTAATGTTCCCATAAGCAGAGCTAATAAACACACTTCATTAAGTGATGCCCCACACTTCCCAGTTTCTGAACCTTTGTTCATACTGTTCACTCAACTAGAAACCTCTTCTTTGATTCATCTTGTTACCTATCATTTCCGAACTGTCCAGCCTTATTGTTGCCTCTTCTACAAAGTCTTCCCTGGAACTTCCATGGTAGTTTTCTTCCTTTTATTATCCCACTTATGGCAATGATGTCCAAATGCCACTTTACAAAGAAACTATCAGTGACAAACTTTTCTCCTATCCTTGATGAAATCAGACAAAAAAGGAGCAATGTGGTAAAGTTTTAATAAAGGTGTATTTACTCAATTTAAACAGTTGCCCTTTACTCTGATATTATGTCCAGCCTAAATTTTAGCGTTAAAATATCCTCTCTTTAATGATTAAGTATAAATCAAAACCAAAAAAAAGAAAAACCAAAAAAAACCCTTACTTGGCCAAAATAAAAGCTGGCAACCACATGTTTGTTATCTCAGTTTTTCAGGGAAATTTCCTGGTCTGTGAAATTCAAAAGTCTTCATTTCACCTACTATTAGTAACTAGTATAGTT
Organism: Carlito syrichta; assembly: GCF_000164805.1. Classification (NCBI taxonomy): domain Eukaryota; kingdom Metazoa; phylum Chordata; class Mammalia; order Primates; family Tarsiidae; genus Carlito; species Carlito syrichta. Next base: position 556,773 of record NW_007246811.1, on the reverse strand, counting down.
TTGTTTTGTTTTGTTTTTCTTCCAAATCTCTTTCTCTTACAGATTTGAGGCAGCCATTATTACTTTATAAGATTATTTGCAAACTGATTATTTAAACTATTAAAGTTTGCATCGTGTCATCCAAATTTTATCAATCAAACTGCAATGTCATGCTGCACTGATTAGTTCGGTAATGGGCACATGACTAGTCAGGGCAATGAGAGCTGTACCTAAAATTTTTGCTCTAATTGTAGAAAAAAAGGAGGGTGTTTTATTTTGTTTCAGTTGTTTCCTTGTTTTTCTTGAGGTTATTGCTAAATTGGTTGGTGTTGTTTCCTGGAACAGCAGGGGGCCATGGCACACATGGAAAGAGCTTGCCCCAAAATCATGGCTACATAGGATAAAGTTGAGAGATGAGGAATAAAAGGCTGATATCTACAGATGTCATTGAGCCATGGATCCAGCTAAGCCTAAGGAGACCTATCTTGGACTTCTCAGTTACTAGAATGCATAGATTCAATTTACTTTTTAAAAACATATAATCTAGTGAACTTAAATTTCTTTCATCCGCAGTCAAATGTCCCTGTTAGCAAAGATATTCTGAAGAAACTAAAAGCATATACAGTAAAGTCATTAAATTGAAAATCGGAACCAAATATAGGAAGACAAAATAAGTCAGTCCTAAAGGTAACATAGTTTAATGCTTTTCAGAACATAAATTATTCTTCTGAAAGTATGAGGATGTGGCAAACATTATGAAAGAATCATGCAAATGTTCAGTTTTGAAACACATAGTTAATGTGATTGTACATCAAATTTTGTTCTGAATATCCTAGCAGCCAGGGTTGTGGCAGGCAATGTTGGACAAATATGTTATTTTATAACTATCATCAGAAAAGGAAAATGACGCCAGTGTTTCTGGAAAACATATTCATTCTCTGCTGCTAAATTCCAAAAGAAATATCTCATTTAGCACTTACACAGAACGACCTTTAACTATTACTACTTTTAAAAAATCCTTAGCAGCCGGGCTCGGTGGCTCAACCTGTAATCCCGCGCCTTTGGGAGGCTGAGGTGAGTGGATTGCCTAAGCCCGCGGGTTCGAGACCCGCCTGGGCAGCGAGACCTCATCTCTACAATAAATCAAAAAATCAGCCGGGCTTGGTAGCGCATGCCTGTAATTCCATCTACTTGGAAGGCTGAGGCGGAAGGATCGCCGGAGCCCCAGCAGGTCGAGACTGCGGTGGCCCGGAAGCGGCCACTGCACTCCAGTCTGGGCGACAGAGTGAAACTCCAACTCAAAAAAAAAAAAAAAAAAAAAAATCCTTAGCAAGTTTTATAATCAAATAAATTAATCAATATAAAAGAAAATTTCTAATATTTTTATAATGATCTTCTATTAAAGTCAAGAATTTTTAAAAATACAATTTGGTGCATTTGGCTTTATGAGAGATTTAAGTTGGGCCAAACACATAGCCTTCCAGGGATCTAATTTAATCAAATAATAAGCTTAGGTTACCTAGGGGTTTCAATGAGGAACATTTCCATTGAAAACTTTTGTAAATCCTACATCTCTTACTGAGTTTGGAAAGAGCTGAATAGCTAACAGTTAGGGTTTATGCTGTCTGAGGTGGTTTTAGAATACTGGCGCTATATATTGCTAACAGATTGATATGCTTTGAAAATCAGGAAACAAAAGCCTTTTTGTAATTGATGATAAAAAAAAGGTTTTTTGTAATTCAAAGAGTTCTGTAGCAACTACAATTAGAAATCTTTCATAATGGGAAAGATATCAGCATAATGTCCCTCAGAACAGAAAGAACAGAATGTACGTTGTTAGAAATCCAAGTGTAATAAGCCTTTTCAGTTAGGAATTATAGGCATAGAAGTGGAAAAGGAAGAAACTAGTTGTTAAAGAATGAATAAGTAATACAATGGAACAGCAGCAAGAGGTAAATGAAAGAGAGATCAGGAATTGGGCTTGTTAAGCATCTCTTGGAAAGGAAACTTAAATTTCTTAAGAAAGAGTAAAAGGATAATAAATGAAACCTAATCTAACAAAAGAGTGATAGAACATAGCCAGAGAATAAATATAACTAGAGAATAAATGTCCTCTGGACAATGATTTGCCTTACTAAGGAAGCAGGAAGAGTGTATTGTTTGCTATTTTTAGGTATAAAGTACTTTCAGTCATAGCTAACCTTTCTTTAAAAAGTATGAAGACGAATATAAAGACCTGAACTGCTTTGATAGTAAATTACTTGAAAAATATTGACAATAGAAAGATGCTCTACAAGAGCAGACTTTCCTTTAAGTTTTCATTTCTGATATTAATTATGTGAAAGTTATCTTTTCCAGCTGGGCACAGTGACTCATGCCTGTAATCCCACCACTTTAGGAGACTGAGATGGGAGGATCACGATCACTCGAGTCCAGGATTTCGAGACTTGCCTGGGCAACATGGTGAGATTCCATCTCTAAAAAAATAAAATAAAATAATTAGCCAAGTATGGTGGTACACACCTGTAGTCCCAGCTACTTGCGAGGCCGATGTGAGCTGTGATCATGCCACTGTACTTCACCCTGAGTGGCAGAGTGAGACCCTAACTCAAAATAAATAAAGTTATTTTTTAATTGCATAAGTATTTTCCTTCTAAAGGATTAGTTTTGAAAAGACAAACTACTTCATTAGCAGATAATACTCTGAAATAGTTATGAGAACTAAGAAGGGAATTAAGGCCAAATTATTAAAACAGCAGACCCTAGGTTCCTGAATTTCCCATAGAGTTAATAGATATCTAACAGTGTCAAGAGCAGTGGTTTTTCTACCTAATAATTACATTTTAAATTATTGACTTGCAAAAATCCCTAATATATACTTAATTGTATGCTATTTTTCTTCTTACCTACACTAACTTTACTCCTCTTCCCCACTCCTGCCTCAACCTGCTTAGAAAACAGAAAGATTTTTCTAGATAGATAATCCCTCTCTCAATTTTCATCTTTCACTTTCATCTCTCAGAATGACAATTCATTTTATTTATTTATCACTTATAGCTTTGTTAATTCAAAAGAATTAAAACGCAGGCTGGGCACGGTGGCTCACACCTATAAACCCAGCATGCTGGGAGGCTGAGGTGAGAGGATTGCCTGAGCCCGCAGTTCAAGACCAGCCTGAGCAACGTGGTGAGACCCCCATCTCTACAATAAATCAAAAAATTAGCCGGGCATGGCGGTGTGTGCCTGTAGTTTCAGCTACTTGGAAGGCTGAGGTGGAAGGATCGCCTGAGTCCAACAGGTCGAGGCTGCAGTGGCCGGGAACATGCCATTGCCCTCCAGTCAAGGTGACAGAGTGAGACTCCTACTCCAAAAAAAAAAAAAAAGAATTAAAATGCAAAAACTTCCAGAAATAAATTTTTCCTAGAACATGTTTTTTGACTAATATATTTTGAGGCCGGGCTTGGTGGCTCAGTCTGTAATCCCAGCACTTTGAGAGACTGAGGCGAGTGGATTGCCTGAGCCCGCAGGTTTGAGACTAGCCAGGGCCACTTGGGGAGACCGACTTCTTCTCTACAATAAATCAAAAGTTAGTTGAGTGTGGTGGCGTGCATCTGTAGTTCCAGCTACTTGGAAGGCTGAGTCACAAGGATCACCATAGACCAGGAAGTCAATGCTGGGGTGGCCATGAGTGTGCCACTGCACCCCAGCCTGGGTGACAGAGTGAGACTCCAACTCAAAAAAAAAAAAAGTATATATATAT